>NC_060182.1:37036716-37301716 GCF_021184085.1 Oncorhynchus gorbuscha | reverse complement strand
TAAATCAGCAGAGCTTGGCAAAGCAGAGAGGAAAACACACTAAACAGCAACGTCTTTCGCTCTCTTTCTCTCGGTCTCTTCGCCTCTCGCTGTGTGCGGTCGATTGATTTGCTTTGCCCGATCCAAGTTCATAAGCCACAACACAACAAGTGGTAATTGAAAATCTTGTGTGACATTTCAGACACACGGACAAGCAAAAATGCAATCAACAGGGCCTGGCAACAAACACCACTGTGTAAGTAAGGTGGGCGTGTCAGATTGGACACTCTGATGGGGCGTACGTCTGACATGTTGGCGTGTAGTTGGGGAAGGTTTGAGGTGGATAACGTGTTCTACATAGGTTAGTAGTTAAGATCCCTACAGCTCCATGTGTGTGTTATGGAGACAGAAATGTGCTGAGGGGTTTCCTGGGCCCAGCCTAGTCCAGCCCAGCCCAGCCCAGTACAGTTCAGTCCAGCCCAGTACAGTTCAGTCCAACCCAGCCCAGTACAGTTCAGTCCAGTCCAGCCCAGTATAGTCCAGCCCAGCCCAGCCCAGCCCAGCCCAGTCCAACCCAGTCCAGCCCAGCCCAGCCTGGCGGTTTGTGTTTTGTGCAGCCTGTGACATTCCTGAGCTGCTTTGTGGTGACAGTAGCCTGTGTGTGTGTGGAGGCAGAGCGGCTGGAGATACATTGCCTTAATTAGGACACGATGCCACAGGTGCTCCCTGTTTGCAGAGACAGAGAGAGAGAGAGAGAGAGAGAGAGAGAGAGAGAGAGAGAGAGAGAGAGAGAGAGAGAGAGAGAGAGAGGCTGCCTGCTGGTTCACTGATCCATCTCCAAAGACAGAAACAAGGGGTTGTGGATAGTTTCTATAAACTAGAAGAACAGGGAAATGTGAAACACATATCCTCTATGTCCTGAGAGTAGACCTCCAGAATGAGGGTGGGATCACAACTGCACATGTTGGGACAGGGGGATATTTGATGCAATCAAAAGATTAGATATCACCAATCCACTCAGCACCAAGCAATCCGATCCCTACTGTACTTATAGTAGATAGCTTTATCTATTTTGTAGTGAAATGCTGTATAGATGTGGTAAAGAGGTCAATGGTACTCAACCAAAATTATATAAAATGCCATGGAAACGAGTGGGGGAATGATGCCGTGGGGAAAAGATCCCGAATCTCCTCATTTCCCCACAGGGAGACAGAGAGAGAGACAACATTAGCTTACATTTAGGCTGTTTACATGTGTATTTCACACTCTGTTGAGGTTAAAATCAGAGTATAATGCTGTATGGATGTCAACCCCAACACATGTTCATGTCATCATCACCAATCCACTGCATTACAGTTAAAAAAGACTTTGACTACCGCCACAGATTTCTCTATGCTAGCTATGCTACCAGCTTATACGAATGGGAGTTAGCATTTAGCAGTTAATTCTTCTAAACCTGATAAAGGACAACTTCTAAATGTTATCCAGTGAAAACAGCCAAATATATCAACTTCTGACTTTAGTAACCCACAATGTGGGCCTCTTATTATACGGCAATCATGACGGAGTGGACAAATATCCACTTGGTTCGATCAGATTTGTTGAACGTGGGCCTATCCGGCGTCCCTCTTCTATCCCCAACGGTCTGCGGTCCATTGGCCTCTTCACCACCATCTATAGGCTAACCTTAAGCACTAACTCTCTGCATGGAAGGGTTACTGGAATGCTCTTAGTGGAATGCTAGATACCCACTCTGTTCTCTCAATCAGTTAGCATGGCCAAGAAACCAGAACTTTGGCATCCCACTTCAGAATTCTACTAATGTAGAGAATCCAGTCCAATCCAATCCCACTCCCCTGGACCAGTATCCAGAGAATCCCTACTGGCTGATCCTAACTGGGATTGGAATGGGAATCCTGCCCATCCCATCCTCATGCTTTGTCTACAGCTTCCAGCCCCAAAGCTCTGGATGGTCACGTTGCTGTAACCCCCGCTGATAATCCAGGGATTGTGTGTAAATAAATAGTGTTCAGTAACTGTTTTATTACATTAAGACTTGGCAATAAGCCCCCTCATCCCCCAGTCTCTCACCCAGGCTCTCCCCTAGTCTCTCCCCTAGTCTCTCCCCTAGTCTCTCCCCTAGTCTCTCCCCCAGTCTCTCACCCAGGCTCTCCCCTTGTCTCTCCCCCAGTCTCTCCCCTAGTCTCCCTCCTAGTCTCTCCCCTAGTCTCTCCCCTAGTCTCTCCCCTAGTCTCTGCCCCAGTCTCTCCCCTAGCCTCTCCCCCAGTCTCCCTCCTAGTCTCTCCCCCAGTCTCTCCCCTAGCCTCTCCCCTAGTCTCACTCCTAGTCTCTCCCTAGTCTCTCCCCCAGCCTCTCCCCTAGTCTCTCCCCAGTCTCTCCCCTAGCCTCTCCCTAGTCTCTCCCCTAGTCTCTCCCCCAGTCTCTCCCCCAGTCTCTCCCTAGTCTCTTCCCCTAGTCTCTTCCCCTAGTCTCTCCCCCAGTCTCTCCCCAAGTCTCTCCCCTAGTCTCTCCCCTAGTCTCTCCCCCAGTCTCTCCCCTAGTCTCTCCCCTAATCTCTCCCCCAGTCTCTCCCCCAGTCTCTCCCCTAGTCTCTCCCCCAGTCTCTCCCCTAGCCTCTCCCCTAGTCTCTCCCGTAGTCTCTCCCCCAGTCTCTCCCCCAGTCTCTCACCCAGGCTCTCCCCTAGTCTCTCCCCCAGTCTCTCCCCTAGTCTCTCCCCAATCTCTCCCCTAGTCTCCCTCCTAGTCTCTCCCCTAGTCTCTCCCCAGTCTCTCCCCATAGTCTCTCCCATAGTCTCTCCCCTAGTCTCTCCCCCAATCTCTCCTCTAGTCTCTCACCCAGTCTCTCCCCTAGTCTCTCCCCCAGTCTCTCCCCCAGTCTCTCACCCAGTCTCTCCCCTAGTCTCCCCCTAGTCTCTCCCCTAGTCTCTCCCTAGTCTCCCCCTAGTCTCTCCCCCAGTCTCTCCCCTAGTCTCTCCCCCAGTCTCCCTCCTAGTCTCTCCCTAGTCTCTCCCCAGTCTCTCCGCTAGTCTCTCCCCCAGTCTCTCCCCCTAGTCTCTCCCCCAGTCTCTCGCCCAGGCTCTCCCCTAGTCTCTCCCACAGTCTCTCCCCTAGTCTATCCCCCAGTCTCTCCCCTAGTCTCCCCCAGTCTCTCCCCAGTCTCTCCCTTAGTCTCTCCCCCAGTCTCTCCCCTAGTCTCTCCCCCAGTCTCTCCCCTCGTCACTCACCCAGTCTCTCCCCTAGTCTCTTCCCCTAGTCTCTCCCCAGTCTCTCCCCAAGTCTCTCCCCTAGTCTCTCCCCCAGTCTCTCCCCTAGTCTCTCCCCCATTCTCTCCCCTAGTCTCTCCCCCAGTCTCTCCCCTAGTCTCTCCCCAGGTCTCTACCATAGTCTCTCCCCCAGTCTTTCCCCTAGTCTCTCCCCCAGTCTCTCCCCTAGTCTCTCCCCTATTCTCTCCCCCAGTCTCTCCCCTAGTCTCTCCCCTAGTCTCTCCCCAATCTCTCCCTAGTCTCTCCCCTAGTCTCTCCCCCAGTCCCTCCCCTAGTCTCTCCCCAAGTCTCTCCCCCAGTCTCTCCCCTAGTCTCCCTCCTAGTCTCTCCCCAGTCTCTCCGCTAGTCTCTCCCCCAGTCTCTCCCCCAGTCTCTCCCCTAGTCTCTCCCCCAGTCTCTCCCCCAGTCTCTCCCCTAGTCTCTCCCCTAGCCTCTCCCCTAGTCTCTCCCCTAGTCTCTCCCGTAGTCTCTCCCGTAGTCTCTCCCCAATCTCTCCCCTAGTCTCCCTCCTAGTCTCTCCCCTAGTCTCTCCCCTAGTCTCTCCCCCAGTCTCTCCCCTAGTCTCTCCCTCAATCTCTCCCCTAGTCTCTCCCCCAGTCTTTCCCCTAGTCTCTCCCCCAGTCTCTCCCCTAGTCTCTCCCCAGTCTCTCCGCTAGTCTCTCCCCCAGTCTCTCCCCTAGTCTCTCCCCTAGTCTCTCCCCTAGTCTCTCGCCCAGGCTCTCCCCTAGTCTCTCCCCCAGTCTCTCCCCTAGTCTCTTCCCTAGTCTCTCCCCCAGTCTCTCCCCTAGTCTCCCCCAGTCTCTCCCCAGTCTCTCCCCTAGTCTCCCCCAGTCTCTCCCCAGTCTCTCCCTTAGTCTCTCCCCCAGTCTCTCCCCTAGTCTCTCCCCAGTCTCTCCGCTAGTCTCTCCCCCAGTCTCTCCCCTAGTCTCCCCCTAGTCTCTCCCCTAGTCTCCCTCCTAGTCTCTCCCCTAGTCTCCCCCTAGTCTCTCCCCCAGTCTCTCCCCTAGTCTCTCTCCTAGTCTCTCCCCTAGTCTCTCCCCAGTCTCTCCACTAGTCTCTCCCCCAGTCTCTCCCCCAGTCTCTCCCCTAGTCTCTCCCCTAGTCTCTCGCCCAGGCTCTCCCCCAGTCTCTCCCCCAGTCTCTCCCCTAGTCTCCCCCAGTCTCTCCCCAGTCTCTCCCTTAGTCTCTCCCCCAGTCTCTCCCCTAGTCTCTCCCCTCGTCACTCACCCAGTCTCTCCCTAGTCTCTTCCCTAGTCTCTTCCCTAGTCTCTCCCCCAGTCTCTCCCCAAGTCTCTCCCCTAGTCTCTCCCCCAGTCTCTTCCCTAGTCTCTCCCCCAGCCTCTCCCCTAGTCTCTCCCCTAGTCTCCCTCCTAGTCTCTCCCCCAGTCTCTCACCTAGTCTCGCCCACCCGTCTCTCACCCAGTCTCTCCCCTAGTCTCCCCTAGTCTCTCCCCTAGTCTCCCTCCTAGTCTCTGCCCCAGTCTCTCCCCCAGTCTCTCACCCAGTCTCTCACCCAGTCTCTCTCCCAGTCTCTCCCCCAGTCTCTCCCCTAGTCTCTCCCCCAGTCTCTCCCCTAGTCTCCCTCCTAGTCTCTCCGCTAGTCTCTCCCCCAGTCTCTCCCCTAGTCTCTCCCCCAGTCTCTCCCCTAGTCTCTCCCTAGTCTCTCCCCCAGTCTCCCCCTAGTCTCTCCCCCAGTCTCTCCCCTAGTCTCTCACCCAGGCTCTCCCCTAGTCTCTCCCCTAGTCTCTCCCCTAGTCTCTCCCCCAGTCTCTCCCCCAGTCTCTCACCCAGTCTCTCCCCTAGTCTCCCTCCTAGTCTCTCCCCTAGTCTCTCCCCAGTCTCTCCGCTAGTCTCTCCCCCAGTCTCTCCCCTAGTCTCTCCCCCAGTCTCTCCCCTAGTCTCTCCCCTAGTCTCTCCCCTAGTCTCTCCCCCAGTCTCTCCCCTAGTCTCTCACCCAGGCTCTCCCCTAGTCTCTCCCCTAGTCTCTCCCCCAGTCTCTCCCCTAGTCTCTCCCCAGTCTCTCACCCAGTCTCTCCCCTAGTCTCCCCCTAGTCTCTCCCCCAGTCTCTCCCCTAGTCTCCCTCCTGGTCTCTCCCCTAGTCTCTTCCCAGTCTCTCCACTAGTCTCTCCCCCAGTCTCTCCCCTAGTCTCTCCCCTAGTCTCTCCCCCAGTCTCTCGCCCAGGCTCTCACCTAGTCTCTCCCCCAGTCTCTCCCCTAGTCTCTCCCCAGTCTCTCCCCTAGTCTCCCCCAGTCTCTCCCCAGTCTCTCCCTTAGTCTCTCCCCCAGTCTCTCCCCTAGTCTCTCCCCCAGTCTCTCCCCTCGTCACTCACCCAGTCTCTCCCCTATAGTCTCTTCCCTAGTCTCTTCCCCTAGTCTCTCCACCAGTCTCTCCCCAAGTCTCTCCCCTAGTCTCTCCCCCAGTCTCTCCTCTAGTCTCTCCCCCAGTCTCTCCCCTAGTCTCCCCCAGTCTCTCCCCAGTCTCTCCCTTAGTCTCTCCCCCAGTCTCTCCCCTAGTCTCTCCCCCAGTCTCTCCCCTCGTCACTCACCCAGTCTCTCCCCTATAGTCTCTTCCCCTAGTCTCTTCCCCTAGTCTCTCCCCCAGTCTCTCCCCAAGTCTCTCCCCTAGTCTCTCCCCCAGTCTCTCCTCTAGTCTCTCCCCTAGTCTCTCCCCCAGTCTCTCCTCTAGTCTCTCCCCCAGTCTCTCCCCTAGTCTCTCCCCTAGTCTCTCCCCAGTCTCTCCCCTAGTCTCTCCCCTAGTCTCTCCCCCAGTCTCTCCCCTAGTCTCTCCCTAATCTCTCCCCTAGTCTCTCCCCTAGTCTCTCCCCCAGTCTCTCCCCTAGTCTCTCCCCTAGTCTCTCTCCCAGTCTCTCCCATAGTCTCTCTCCTAGTCTCTCCCCTAGTCTCTCCCCCAGTCACTCACCCAGTCTCTCCCTTTCCTCACCCACATCGCTACCATTACCCCATTTCTAAAATCATGGATGTTAAGAGAGACAAAAGTACATCAATAATTCATCAAAAACTCAAATGTACTGTCACGCTTGAATGAAACAGTGACTATTTAACAATTGGCCCAGTTTTCCTTGATGATGTGTTGTTCTAGAAGACAGAGAAATATATTGTGAATCCCCCAGAGAAGAACAAACAGGCCTAGTTTCTGAGCTCAGAAGGGAGCTATACTTGGCTGGCTTGTGTCTTACTTCCAAGCAAACATAGCTTGTTTGTTCTGTTGTGGTGGCTGGCCTGGTCTGGCATAGTAACTGAATTAGCAGGAAGTGGAGAGAGAAGAGTGCCAGGGCGCTCCCTTTAGACATGTGTGCCTCCTTCAAGTGTATGTGTCTGTCTACCCACATGCATAGGACTGTGAATATGGGTTATGAATATGGGTTATGAGGGCACTAGGGGTTGGCTGTGACCGGGGCAGTTGGCACTCAATGGTCCCATTTGTATGGGTCTTTTAGTAGTCTGGAGAAGTGCCCACAGTGGCAGCTGCCATGCCGCTCCACACAGACACACACACACGTGCACACACACACACACACACACACACACACACACACACACACACACACACACACACACACACACACACACACACACACACACACACACACACACACACACACACACACACACACACACACACACACACACACACACACACACACACACACACACACACACACACACACACGCACTTCATAGGGGCATGTCATAAACTACAGATGTACCCCTCATCATTTCTTATTCATTAATCTCTTGCAACACTACTGAATGGACAAATGGAGACTCAAGGCCACTTCAAAATGTTGCCCCTTTGTCGATAAGAAACAAAAGATGTAGCTAAAAGATGAACACCTACAGTAGTTTTACAATGGTGCTTCAGTTGATAAAAACTGCAAAGCCCTTATCGTCAGATCAGAAAGGGGACATGGCTACTTTGACTGGTGATCTGTGTAAAGATCATTATGTGAAAGGTGCTTTATGCAGAAATGTCCCGGATGCTAAAATTCTAATAGTTCACCTAACTTCCGTTTATGTGACAAAACAAGCAAAGAATCATTGTACCTTCTAAACCGCTGTGAAATATATATTCAATAACCAAAAATATAGTATTTTCAGCTGTTTGAACCTGGTGTACAAAACTGAAAGGACGCAAAAAAACAAAAACTTAAGAACAAGGAAGCATAGAAATAGAGCACATATACTGAACAAGAATATAAATGCAACAGTTTTTACCATTTTACTGAGCTACAGTTCATTGAAGGAAATCAGTCAGTAGAAATAAATAAATTAGGCTCTAATCTATGGATTTCACATGGCTGGGCAGGGGCACAGCCATAGGTGGGCCTGAGAGGGCATAGGCCCACCCACTTGGGAGCAAGGCCCAGCCAATCAGAATGAGTTTTTTTTCTCACAAAAGGGCTTTATTACAGACAGAAATACTCCTCCGTTTCATCAGCTGTCTGGGTGGCTGGGGGAGAGACTAGAGAGAGACTAGGGGAGAGACTGGGGGAGAGACAAGGGGAGAGACTGGGGGAGAGACAAGGGGAGAGACTAGGGGAGAGACACAACGCCGGCGCCGACAGAGATGGCCAGCCAATCAGAATGAGTTTGTTTTTCTCACAAAAGGGCTTTATTACAGACAGAAATACTCCTCTGTTTCATCAGCTGTCTGGGTGGCTGGGGGAGAGACTAGGGAGAGACTAGGGGAGAGACTGGGGGAGAGACTAGGGGAGAGACTGGGGGAGAGACTAGGGGAGAGACTGGGGGAGAGACTAGACACTTCCGTCATCATGAAGTGCTTTGAGAGACTAGTCAAGGACCATATCACCTCCACCCTACCTGACACCCTAGACACCCTAGACACCCGAGACCCACTCCAATTTGCTTACCGCCCAAATAGGTCCACAGACGATGCAATCTCAACCACACTGCACACTGCCCTAACCCATCTGGACAAGAGGAATACCTATGTGAGAATGCTGTTCATCGACTACAGCTCGGCATTCAACACCATAGTACCCTCCAAGCTCGTCATCAAGCTCGAGACCCTGGGTCTCGACCCCGCCCTGTGCAACTGGGTACTGGACTCCCTGACGGGCCGCCCCCAGGCGGTGAGGGTAGGCAATAACATCTCCACCCTGCTGATCCTCAACACTGGGGCCCCACAAGGGTGCGTTCTGAGCCCTCTCCTGTACTCCCTGTTCACCCACGACTGCGTAGCCACACACGCCTCCAACTCAATCATCAAGTTTGCGGACGACACAACAGTGGTAGGCTTGATTACCAACAACGACGAGACGGCCTACAGGGAGGAGGTGAGGGCCCTCGGAGTGTGGTGTCAGGAAAATAACCTCACACTCAACGTCAACAAAACTAAGGAGATGATTGTGGACTTCAGGAAACAGCAGAGGAAACACCCCCCTATCCACATCGATGGAACAGTAGTGGAGAGGGTAGCAAGTTTTAAGTTCCTCGGCATACACATCACAGACAAACTGAATTGGTCCACTCACACAGACAGCATCGTGAAGAAGGCGCAGCAGCGCCTCTTCAACCTCAGGAGGCTGAAGAAATTTGGCTTGTCACCAAAAGCACTCACAAACTTCTACAGATGCACAATCGAGAGCATCCTGGCGGGCTGTATCACCGCCTGGTACGGCAACTGCTCCGCCCACAACCGCAAGGCTCTCCAGAGGGTAGTGAGGTCTGCACAAAGCTGGGACCGAGAGACTGAAAAACAGCTTCTATCTCAAGGCCATCAGACTGTTAAACAGTCACCTGGCTGTGGCTGCTGCCAACACACTGACACTGACACTGACTCAACTCCAGCCACTTTAATAATGGGAATTGATGGAAATGATGTAAATATATCACTAGCCACTAGCAACAATGCTACCTTATATAATGTTACTTACCCTACATTATTCATCTCATATGCATACGTATATACTGTACTCTATATCATCGACTGCATCCTTATGTAATACATGTATCATTAACTATGCCACTTTGTTTACATACTCATCTCATATGTATATACAGTACTCAATACCATCTACTGTATCTTGCCTATACTGCTCTGTACCATCACTCATTCATATATCCTTATGTACATATTCTTTAGCCCCTTACACTGTGCATAAGACAGTAGTTTTGGAATTCTTAGTTAGATTACTTGTTGGTTATTACTGCATTGTCGGAACTAGAAGCACAAGCATTTCGCTACACTCGCATTAACATCTGCTAACCATGTGTATGTGACAAATACAATTTGATTTGATTTGATGTCAGACAATCACACAGGTAAAGAAGCCGGACGTGGAGGTCCTGAGCTGGCGTGGATACACGTGGTTGTGAGGCCAGCTGGACGTACTGTGGTTGTGAGGCCAGTTGGACGTACTGTGGTTGTGAGGCCAGTTGGACGTACTGTGGTTGTGAGGCCAGCTGGACGTACTGTGGTTGTGAGACCAGTTGGACGTACTGTGGTTGTGTGGCCAGTTGGACGTACTGTGGTTGTGAGGCCAGTTGGACGTACTGTGGTTGTGAGGCCAGTTGGACGTACTGTGGTTGTGAGGCCAGTTGGACGTACTGTGGTTGTGAGGCCAGTTGGACGTACTGTGGTTGTGAGGCCAGTTGGACGTACTGTGGTTGTGAGGCCAGTTGGACGTACTGTGGTTGTGAGGCCAGTTAGACGTACTGTGGTTGTGAGGCCAGTTGGACGTACTGTGGTTGTGAGGCCAGTTGGACGTACTGTGGTTGTGAGGCCAGTTGGACGTACTGTGGTTGTGAGGCCAGTTGGACGTACTGTGGTTGTGAGGCCAGTCGGACATACTGCCAGTTGGACGTACTGCCAAATTCTCTAAAACGATGTTGGAGGTGGCTTATGATAAGATGAATTAACATTCAATTCTCTGGCAACAGCTCTGTTGGACATTCCTGCAGTCCGCATGCCAACTGCATGCTCCCTCAACACTAGAGACATTGTTTTCTGATAAAACTGCACATTTTAGAGTGGCCTTTGATTGCCACCAGCACAAGGTGCACCTGTGTAATGATCCTGCTGTTTAATCAGCTTCTTGACATGCCACACCTATCACTGGATAGATTATTTTGACAAAGGAGAAATGATCACAGGGATGTAAACAAACGTGTGCACATCATTTGAAAGAAAGAAGCTTTATGTGCGTATGGAACATTTCAGGGATCTTTCATTTCAGCTCATGAAACATGTGACCAACACTTCACATGTTGCATTTATATTTGTGTTCAGTATTAGAACAGATCTACTGCCTCTTAAACTTGCTTTTAATGTGAATGACAGCTCTGTAACTCACATTTCTATGTGAATTTGGTCAAAAGGTTACACATGTCAGATAATGTTAGAGACCAAAGAGAGATTCCCTCTGATTCCTTTCATGGCATACATACTGTATCACTATCAATCCTGTCTGTGTCCTTGGTCTGCTCCTCCTCACTCAAGACATCAAAGCAACACAAAGCATGACAGAGACCCACAATCTTAGAACAAAATGTGCTCTCCAGAACCTAAAACAATTATTTGGCTGTCCCCATAGGAGAACCCTATTTTGGAACACTTTTTTCTAAGAGTGCAGTAATGCTAATGTGGGCTAGAGGGAGCAGAGCGGGGAGATTGAGAGGGGAGGAGAGCAGGGAGTGGAGAAGAGACTAAGAGTGGATGGAGCGAGGGGAGACAAGAGGGAGAAGGGTGCTCCCAGCTGGGTGTTCATCAGACTGTCCAACACTCTCTCTCAGGTGAAGGGCAGCAACCCCCCACGTATCTACCAGACAGACAGTAATACCACTGGCTTTACTAGTTACACAAGGCCAAGAGTGAAGATATGAATGATGTACATACAGTAAACCAGTGTTTCCCAACTCCAGTCCTCGAGTACCCGCCAACAGTAAACATGTTTTTGCTGTAGCCCTGGACAAGCACTGTGATGAACTGAATCAATTTTCCTCATCACTTCACTGATCCTCTGACCAATTCAGGTCTTGCTGGCTTCTCTGAATCACATTGCACCAAGGCCTGCATGATGAAAGCAGGGTCAGACGGGGTCATCCCTGTAGCTCCTACACTCTTCATTCACCCCGGGCTCAGTGACCTCACCCATCAACATCCCATTTATAGCGCTGCTCTTTCTCCCTAGATATAGTCTCCTGATAGAAAAGGCTATGGTGATTTGCTATCGTGGCCCTTTTCCTGGCCTCAGAAGGAATGTGAAGTTCACGCTCCTCTAACAGAAACATCAAACATGCGCCAGGGTTTTAGACTAATGGACTTCAAAGAAGCTACAGAGAGCAGGGGGTCTGAGTTTGGAGGGAGGTGGTGAAACAACACAGCAATACATTACAGGGCTTTTGGTTCCAGGCAGGAGCTAAGTCTGTGCTCGTCTGTGTAGACGCTCCCTTAGCCTCCACACGTCCAAAGAAAATACAGCCGACGCAGTGGTTTTTCTATTCAAAGTTGTTATTGCGATTTGCGACTCTGCCTTGATGCTTCTCGTGTCGCCATCTGAACAGGTATAACGTCTGCGAAAACCTCTCCGAGTAAAGGAAACATGTTTTTTTCAACTGTAAAACCTGTGGGAAACGGTTTTCATTAAACGTTACGCAGTCATAGCGTTCCCGTCAAATATCTGGCTGCATCTCTCCACTGTCACATTTTCCAGACTGTACACGTTCCAAAAGCAACGAAAGGAGTCGAAGACAGCTGCTATGCCGTATCCAACCCTCTCGTGCCCTCTGATCTACTGTGGCAGTGTGCTGATTGGCAGATGGTGATAGTTACACGACCACACACAGAGTCAGGACAGAGCCATCACATAACTGAGAACAATGAGGAAGGAGAGACATTGAATGGTTTGTGAATGAAATGTTACTACATGTTGAATCATTTAAAGACAGGTCAGACAAAGGGAATAAGAGACCATTGCATTTAGCATTTCAAGATGTTATGATACTGTATCGTTGTGCTCAGTGCCACCTGGTCTCTATGGACTTTCGGTACTCTATCAGGATTGGAGTATGTGGGTAGAGTTTGGGGAACAGAGAGAAGGAGAGATGGGGAGAGAAAGAGAGAGGGAGAAAGAGAGAGGGAGAGAGAGAGAGGAGAGAGAGAGGGGGAGAGAGAGGAGGAGAGAGAGAGGAGGAGAGAGAGGGAGAGATAAGGAGAAAGAGAGAGAAAGAGAGAGAGAGAGAGAGAGAGAGAAGAGAGAGAGAGAGAGAGAGAGAGAGAGAGAGAGAGAGAGAGAGAGAGAGAGAGAGAGAGAGAGAGAGAGAGAGAGAGAGAGAAGGAGAAGGAGAAAGAGAGAGAGAGAGGAGGAGAGACTTACCATGTGGTAGTTGACTATTTCCTGGAGGCTCTCCCCACACTTCTCCAGACACTCCTGCAAGGAAAACAAGCCACAATAGCTTCAGTATATTGTATTACAGCATTTTAACAAGATTAGAGACAGAGAAGGATCCTGTTCCCTTTGCTAATGCTGCCATGCCAAGTATAATTGCATTTCTATTGTACAAATAGTCAAATTAAGTTAGCATTTTCCAATTTTACTGATGGATTTTGTCACTCATATTGTACAAGACTAAGACAGAATGGAAACATAATTGCAGGCCTAACTCTTTTCCATGTTTTCAATGGAAAATACAAATAAGAGCAGCGTTTAACGAGATCCTCAGAATTAGACAAGAGGGTGAACCAATTGGAGAGCCATGCACTAGCAGGCCTTTAATACCACTTAATGTTGGCGGCAACGAGTCTACTACTTCTGGCGTAAACTCAGCTCTCATGGAGAAAGTTCTGGAGGACGCTGGTCCTGGAACCCTGACCAAGACGTATGCCTACGGTCGTAAGCCTCCACTCCAGGCCTGATCCTTCCACTGACACTGACTAATCCATTCGTAGAGTAATCAGGTTCACACACAGACTTACTCAGGCACGCGGTCAGAGAGCAGGAAAGCACTACTTCCAAGATTAAGCACTACGCAGAGCCCGGCCCCAAGACATTCAAGCGTGTTTTACCACATACAAAAAGGCTAGTTTGTACTTTGTAGGAATACATTTTACGTGATGCACTTAGATATTATTACATTTATATTTGAGTCATTTGGGCAGATGTTCTTATCCAGAGAGACTTACAGGAGAAATGAGGGTTAAGTGCCTTGCATAAGGTCACATCGGCAGATTTTTTTGACCTAGTTGGCTCGGGGATTCGTACCAGCGACTTTTCCGTTCCTGACCCAGCGCTCTTAATCGCTAGGCTACCTGCAGAAAGTCTAGGTGTGTTGTGTTGTATATGATTAATATCCAGTAAATCGTGAATAAGTGCATAATACAGTATAACAAGGTTATGAGGCTATAACCTAACACGTAGAAGACAACTTATTACACCTTACATTAGACATTGTGGTATATGACATTCCGGATCCAACTGAACCTCACCGATATCATCTCATCCTTCTTGCATTGTTGGGACAGGTCCCGGATCCCGTTCACAAAGAGTTTGTTGGCGCTGACATAGGCCTTCCCTGCCTCGATCATCCCACTGCATAGCTTCACCAACTAGGGGAGGAGAGAAGAGAGAAAGAGGTGCAGCGAATGAGGTAGGGAGAGGAAATGAGGGTACACATACAGAGTAGCAAATGATACACCTCTCTACATACAGTACAAATCGATTCCAATCTTAAATACTGTGCACAGTGGAGGGACTTTCTCTGGCCTATAAATTAACTGGTGAAATGAAAAAACCCTGAATGGGCCGTCCATTGTGATTATGTCACGGAGATGACACCTATGGTTGAATCCTGAGGACAGCCACTTGATTTTGTACCCCCTCCGATTCGAGGACGTCCGTAAGGACAGAGCTCCTGTAGCATACTACAGCGTCCCCCTTTCCACAGCAAACAGCCACATCCTATTCCCACACAGAGATTCCCAACCTAACCATTTTGTGCATTTCAACACATGCTCGCCACACTTGGCGA
Source organism: Oncorhynchus gorbuscha (assembly GCF_021184085.1). NCBI lineage: Eukaryota > Metazoa > Chordata > Actinopteri > Salmoniformes > Salmonidae > Oncorhynchus > Oncorhynchus gorbuscha. The sequence goes on along the minus strand of NC_060182.1, from coordinate 37,287,442 downwards.
CTACGCGTGTCCTACGGCTGCATGTTACTTTTGGCCCCTCAATTATAACCCATAGTAATGTGTGGTGTGGTGGAGCACATTTCTCATGTGGCTTGTTATGTTACCCCATGAAATAAGCATGCAACTAACACACGTGCCACTAATGAGGGGGGGGGATGCGGTCCACGACTGGAGAATTAACAGTGTGGATTTCAGTGTAAAGACTTTTTGGTTACAACCACAAAGATTCATCTATAAACTGATTTATCTACTCTAGGGTTGCAACATGGACATTTTTGGAAAGGACAGAATCTAACTGCCGAAAGAGCTCTCCCAATCCACGCGCTGAAAAATACAGAGCAAGAAGACAAGTCACATTTCTAACTTCACAGGACTAAAGAGAGGTGGAAGACTTGGACCCTCAGGAGTCACCAAAGGCCTGTCACAATGTTTACCTTCTGACAGCTGAACTGCCACGTAGCCTGATTTATGGTTCACTACAATGTGTGTCATTTCTTTCTACATTCGCAAGACATTGAATCAAGGCCAGCCCCCCTCTCTCTCTCTCTCTCTCTCTCTCTCTCACCCTTCTCAAGCAACCGGCCATTTCCTCACAGCCCCTAGCCAGACTCAACTCAGGGCCGGCCGACCATATCCTCTCACGCTAATTCCTGGGGAGAGAACTAGGAATGGGCTGCCAGTGTTTTCGGTTGAGAGGAGAGTCCCACCTGTTTCCCTACTGAGGGATAAGGAAAGGCGGCAGAGCCAGGATTAGTGGTTTGACAGTGGGTTCATGTTCGGGTAGAGTAATGCCCTTCTGTGTATTGTGATAGTACGCTAATGGATTTGGGCTTCTGGTGAGAGTTAACATGGGTGAGTCAAATTCAAACCCAAACAGTATGAGTCACCACCAAAACCCTTGGGCATAACACTTCATACATGTTCTCACGTATGTTTTAAATCAACAATTAATACCAAAAGATGTAAGCTTAAATACAGGTAACAACCTAAATAAAGAAACACCTACATAAAGTGTCTTAATAGGGCGTTGGGACACCACGAGCCTCCGGAACCGCTTCAAGGCATCTTGGCAGAGATTCTACAAGTGTCTGGAACTCTATTGGAGGGCTGCGACAACATTCTTCCAGTGTCTGGAACTCTATTGGAGGGCTGCGACAACATTCTTCCAGTGTCTGGAACTCTATTGGAGGGCTGCGACAACATTCTTCCAGTGTCTGGAACTCTATTGGAGGGCTGCGACAACATTCTTCCAGTGTCTGGAACTCTATTGGAGGGCTGCGACAACATTCTTCCAGTGTCTGGAACTCTATTGGAGGGCTGCGACAACATTCTTCCAGTGTCTGGAACTCTATTGGAGGGCTGCGACAACATTCTTCCAGTGTCTGGAACTCTATTGGAGGGCTGCGACAACATTCTTCCAGTGTCTGGAACTCTATTGGAGGGCTGCGACAACATTCTTCCAGTGTCTGGAACTCTATTGGAGGGCTGCGAGTGTCTGGAACTCTATTTGTCCAGTGTCTGGAACTCTATTGGAGGGCTGCGACAACATTTGTCCAGTGTCTGGAACTCTATTGGAGGGCTGCGACAACATTCTTCCAGTGTCTGGAACTCTATTGGAGGGCTGCGACAACATTCTTCCAGGAGAAATTCCATCTCTTGTTTTTTTTGTTGATGGTGGTGGAAAACTCTGTCTGAGGCGCCGCTACAAAATCTCACATAAGTGCTCGATTGGGTTGAGATCTGGTGACTGAGACGGCCACGGCTTATGGTTTACATCGTTTTCATGCTCGTCAAACCATTCAGTGACCCCTCGTGCCCTGTGGATGGGGGAAAGTGTCCTCCTATGGTAGCATAGAAATGGTAGCCAAAATGATAAGCTGCCCAGCATTTTTATACATGACCCTAAGCATGATGGGATCTTAATTGCTTAATTTACTCAGGAACCATACCTGTGTGGCAGCACCTGCTTTCAATATACTTTGTATCCCTCATTTACATTTTAGTTATTTAGCAGATGTTCTTATCCAGAGCGACTTACAGGAGAAATTAAGGTTAAGTTCTTTGTTCAAGGGCACATCGACAGATTTTTCACCGAGTCGACTCAGGGATTCAAACCAGCGACCTTTCGGTTACTGGCCCAACGCTCTTAACCACTACGCTACCTGCTGGTTACTGGCCCAACGCTCTTAACCACTACGCTACCTGCTGGTTACTGGCCCAACACTCTTAACCACTATGCTACCTGCTGGTTACTGGCCCTACACTCTTAACCACTACGCTACCTGCTGGTTACTGGCCCAACACTCTTAACCACTACGCTACCTGCTGGTTACTGGCCCAACACTCTTAACCACTACGCTACCTGCTGGTTACTGGCCCAACACTCTTAACCACTACGCTACCTGCTGGTTACTGGCCCAACGCTCTTAACCACGACGCTAACCTGCTGGTTACTGGCCCAACGCTCTTAACCACTACGCTACCTGCTGGTTACTGGCCCATCGCTCTTAACCACTACGCTACCTGCTGGTTACTGGCCCAACGCTCTTAACCACTACGCTACCTGCTGGTTACTGGCCCAACGCTCTTAACCACTACGCTACCTGCTGGTTACTGGCCCTACGCTCTTAACCACTACGCTACCTGCTGGTTACTGGCCCTACACTCTTAACCACTACGCTACCTGCTGGTTACTGGCCCGACGCTCTTAACCACTACGCTACCTGCTGGTTACTGGCCCTACACTCTTAACCACTACGCTACCTGCTGGTTACTGGCCCTACACTCTTAACCACTACGCTACCTGCTGGTTACTGGCCCTACACTCTTAACCACTACGCTACCTGCTGGTTACTGGCCCTACACTCTTAACCAGTACGCTACCTGCTGGTTACTGGCCCAACACTCTTAACCAGTACGCTACCTGCTGGTTACTGGCCCAACTCTCTTAACCACTACGCTACCTGCTGGTTACTGGCCCTACACTCTTAACCACTACGCTACCTGCTGGTTACTGGCCCTACACTCTTAACCACTACGCTACCTGCTGGTTACTGGCCCTACACTCTTAACCACTACGCTACCTGCTGGTTACTGGCCCTACACTCTTAACCACTACGCTACCTGCTGGTTACTGGCCCAACTCTCTTAACCACTACGCTACCTGCTGGTTACTGGCCCTACACTCTTAACCACTACGCTACCTGCTGGTTACTGGCCCTACACTCTTAACCACTATGCTACCTGCTGGTTACTGGCCCTACACTCTTAACCACTACGCTACCTGCTGGTTACTGGCCCTACACTCTTAACCACTACGCTACCTGCTGGTTACTGGCCCTACACTCTTAACCACTACGCTACCTGCTGGTTACTGGCCCAACGCTCTTAACCACTACGCTACCTGCTGGTTACTGGCCCTACACTCTTAACCACTACGCTACCTGCTGGTTACTGGCCCTACACTCTTAACCACTACGCTACCTGCTGGTTACTGGCCCTACACTCTTAACCACTACGCTACCTGCCGACCAGTCTCTTTCTTTTTTTTAAACTCAAGTGTTTCCATTATTTGTACAGTACAGTACATTATATTAACACCCAAATCATGACATCTGACGAGCCAAAGAGCCATATACCCTCACATAATGTCAAACTGAGACATCCTGCACTTTTCACGGTCATTGCTTATGCCAACAGTGATGATATAGTGAAGGGAGAGCGAAGCAGCAGACTAACCACCGCAGACACATCACTCACATAACTCAAGGTCAAACGGAACAGATGGACTGGTGACATCATGAGCATTACCACAAAGCACCAGGCTTCCTCGTTAGAGGGTAACCCAATGCTTTGAAAGCCAGTCTAATGCATTCTAATGTTGTCGGTCCTCTTCCCTATCCCCCCCTGCCCTGCCACGGCACGTTTAGCCCACACAAACCTGAGCTGCTGAAACATTAAGCAAGTCAACAGTGTGAGATGTTGCTTTCCTTTTTAATCGCCCCCAGTACTCAGTGGTTTAAGTCAGGCCATCCCATTACAAGCATACAGTGTTATACTGATAGGTGTAAATGTACAGTAGTAGGACTCCCCAACTAGCCTACTTGACCTACTCAAGTTGTCTAGATAGGAAGGCTGCATGCCACTTAGGTAATCAGTGTGTGTGTGTGTGTGTGTGTGTGTGTGTGTGTGTGTGTGTGTGTGTGTGTGTGTGTGTGTGTGTGTGTGTGTGTGTGTGTGTGTGTGTGTGTGTGTGTGTGTGTGTGTGTGTGTGTGTGTGTGTGTGTGTGTGTGTGTGTGTGTGTTTGTGTGCATGCGTGTGTGTGTGGGTGGGTGGGTGTGTGTGTTCGTGTGCGGGTGCGTGTGTGTGTGTATGTGTGTAAACGGGGCACACCAGTGTAGCAGGTTAACTGGTGTAAATTGGTAGCTGCTATCACCATCATCCTTTAATGTTGCAATATACAGCACTGTACACTGACTATACCAAACATTAGGGTCCTACTATTGAGTTGCACCCCCCGTTTGGCCCTCAGAACAGCCTCAATTCGTCAGGGGGATGGACTCTACGCGGTGTCGAAATCATTCCAAAGGGATGCTGGCCCATGTCGACTCCAATGCTTCCCACAGTTGTATCAAGTTGGCTGGATGGTGGACCATTCTCGATACACACGGGAAGCTGTTGAGCATGAAAAACCCAGCAGCGTTGCAGTTCTTGACACAAACCGGTTCACCTGGCATCTACTAATATGCCTCGTTCAAAGGCACTGAAGTCTTTTGTCTTGCCTATTCACCCTGTGAACGGGCACACATACGCAATCCATGTCTCAATTGTCTCAAGGCTTAAAAATCCTTCTTTAACACTGTCTCCTCCCCTTCATCTACACGGATTGAAGTGGATTCAACAAGCGACATCAATAAGCCATCATCGCTTTCACCTGGATTCACCTGGTCAGTCTATGTCATGGAAAGAGCAATGTTTTGTATACTCAGTGTATATGCCTGGAATTTCATTCCATTATCGGTGTAGTAGTAGATGGGATGTACAGTAAGCGTCAAAATCCTAAATATGCTGTAATGGATATATCACATGCTTTCTATCAAAATGAAACCATTGAGCACTTGAAGCCAACAGTTAGAAGGACAACAGTGGTTTAGTTAAGAAATAAGGCCCTAGGAGGTGTGGTATATGGCCAAGGGCTGCTCTTACGCACGACAAGAATCGGAGTGCCTGGATACAGCTCTTAGCCGTGGTATATTGGCCGTATACCACAAACCCCCAAGGTGCCTTATTGCTATTATAAACTGGTGAACAACATAAATAGAACAGTAAACACGTTTTTTGTCTGGGTCATACCAGGGTTATTGTCTGATATACACACGGCTCAAATGCTGTTTCAGCCAATGAGCATCAGGGACCCAAATGTCCCCGTTTATAATATGGCTTATATTACAGTGACAATAGGATCTAGAGGCTAGTTGAAAAGGCTTCCCGAGGAGGATAAAGTGTTATTAAAACAAAGGTTTCTTACCTTGTCTAGTTTCACTTCAATCTCCACAACCTCCGTCTCCACTTCATTAATGTTCGCCCTGCAAGATTAAAAAAAATGTACAAAACGGTTTTATCAGTACAGAGAAGAGTTACATTGCGTTTATCATAATGATTTTTTCCCCCGCTTCATACACCGTGACGGTACCACACATTTCCCATGTCCTTGGGAAGAGAAGGGAAAGTAACATTCATCTTAGACTGACAGTGATGTTCTTGGATCTGAACACAGACATGTTCGAGCTGAAACAGGCCCGGGTTCGGGAGTTCTCTGGGGAAGTGTTAACATGTTAAGTGACAGAGCGAGACACTGGCTGGAAACAATTGAGCTCAGACATAACAGAGTGACAAGATGTTCAGCAGAGCTGTGGTACAGTCGCACCCCCGAAAAACTCTTCACCTAGTCACTGCCGCCACCCCACCCCAAAGCATATGGGACCTCTGCCTTTGCCCTGCTCTTAGGGAGTGGGTTACACAGTGGCCCACCGCTGTCCCTGCCCTAGCCACTAGCCCACACCACTGTTTATACAAGCCTCAGCTGTTGGTGTGCACGGTGGCGGCTTCCTTAGATTTCTTGGAGACCATGTGAAAGGGTGAAATGATGTTGGGGTATAAAGGTGAAGGGCTGTGACATAATTAGAACAACTCAATGAAACAGGTACCGATTCATCTCTAGCCATATCGTCTAAACATCCTCCCATACTTTCTCACGACCCTGTGGGACTGGGAAGGTCACACTTGACTTGAGTCAGTCAGTGTAAAATGAACAAACACATCATCGATTCTTCTTGCCTCTTAGCTCATACAGTCACCTCCAAAAAGGATTTGGCACCCTTGATAAAGAAAATAATAATACAAAAATAATAATACAAAAATAATAATACAAAAATAATAATACAAAAATAATAATACAAAAATAATCATACAAAAATAATCATACAAAAATAATAATACAAAAATAATAATACAAAAATAATAATACAAAAATAATAATACAAAAATAATAATACAAAAATAATAATACAAAAATAATAATACAAATACGCATGTGAATCAGAGTGCCTGGACACCGCCCCTACGTGGGCCAGCCCCCTAGCAATTCAAGTTCCAGCCAATAAATAAATAGCTCCTAGCTATTTGAGTTACAGCTAATAGATGCACACACAGCAGAGAGAGAGAGAAAGAGAAAGAGAAAGAGAGAGAGAGAGAGAGAGAGGGAGAGGGAGGGAGAGGGAGAGGGAGAGGGAGGGGAGGGAGAGGAGAGGGAGAGGAGAGGGAGAGGGAGAGGGAGAGGGAGAGGGAGGGAGGGAGAGGGAGAGAGAGAGAGAGAGAGAGAGAGAAGAGAAATTATGTGGTACAGATACCGTATCTACACATAAGTGACGTAGTAAGCCATTTTCAGAACTACAGTACTAGCTAAAAAGTATGCAAAAGTACCAGAGGAAGATGAGGTTCACTCTAAAAAGTAGAATGTTTATGCAGATTACATTTAGTTTGATTTCAATTATAATAATCTTTAGGGGTGCCAATGCTTTTGACAACTATCTTGTTTTAGATTTTTTTATTACTTGTTGAACAAAATCTCCTCTGAGCAATTGTATTAGTTTAAAAGTATATAATTTCCCCATTTTATTGAGCATACAATATCGCTCAGTATTTATTTTCTACAGTCTTTTTTGCTCATTTATTTATCAAGGGTGCCAATACTTTTGGACTTTCGGAGGGTGACTGTACAGCTCCATATTAGCAGAAAGCAGCAGTAAATCTCTCACGTTTTACAACAGTGCTCTCTCTCTCTCTTAGTCAACTACCACATGGTAAGTCTCTCCTCCTCTCTCTCTCTTTCTCCTTCTCCTTCTCTCTCTCTCTCTCTCTCTCTCTCTCTCTCTCTCTCTCTCTCTCTCTCTCTCTCTCTCTCTCCTCTCTCCTTTTCTCTCCACCCTTCTCGCAATCCTCCCTCCCTCTCTCATCTTCCCTTCTTTTCTCTCACCCTCTCCTACTCACTTCCTTTCCCTCTCCTTCCCTTTGCTCTCTCCATCCCCCTGGCCATGGGTACTGTAGATTAGGCCGGTTGGCTGGCTCAGGCCGCAGTATGCAGGGCTCAAGGCTCAGGGGAGGAAGGACACCACGTGCTCGTCTTCCGCTCTGCCACAGCATTTACTCTTACTACTGTCAGTCAACTGGAGCATGCCTGAATACTATGAACAGGGAATATCGGTTATAGCTGATGTCAGTTTTAAACAGCTCTGTTAATATAATATGATAAGCTCTGCTTTTGTACAGCTATGTTTTTTGCTCGTGCCTCTGAGAGGCAGCATGACAGTGAGTGTTCTTGAAATGTCGTGTTTCTTTTACTCTCCCATGTGTCGGCAATGCGTGATGCTGAAATGGTGACCCATTTATAACAGCAGTTTATTCTCTCTGCAACCGTTTACTTCCAAAATGAGTTGTTCTTCTTGTGACTGTGAGCACAACAGTGAAGCATAGACAAGTTAGATAGGAAAGGGCTTTAGTTTAAAAACTCCTGTATAGAGGGCGGGGGCTAGCCTCTCCTGTCAATTGTACAGTATTAGAGCATGATCCCCTGCAGGCAACACGTCTCTCCTCGACAGTAGCCTAGTGGAGCTAACATGGATTGGACCCCCTGCAGGGGTTAGCCTTCCAGATGTTTCTCCCGTTTGAATGGGGGGCTTGCTTGGGGGACAGCTGCTCCCCCATGCCCCCAGGCCATCGCCCCCCATCGCCCCGTCTCACTACACATGACTTCCATAATGGATGCACACGGCGCCCCCTATGCCTGTTGCCGTGGTAACCAACCCCCCTCCCCCTCCCCGAAGTGGGCTACGGTGGATCCCATTGTGGAAGTCCGTCAGTAGACCCCTACACACAGTCACACCGCAGGGAGTGGAGAGGTTATATGACACAACAGCCTTGACCCCAGCCTGTGTAGCCCAATCAATGGATCACTGCTGTTAATAAGTCATCAACAGACCTTTACTGCCACTCAATATCAATAAACATGTATTCAGTTCCTTTACTCTGTGCCACAAAGAAGTGCTATGTCCACCTCATTGACCTATTTGACTGGACACTTTAATGGCGTGTCCTGATGTCTGATGAAACATGAGCAAACTCACACGAGAGAGAGCAGTAGCAGCCACTAACTGGTTTGGGCAGCTTAATGCTGTAGTGCTGGAGGTACTAGCTTGGCAGGCAGAATCTGGGAGTGTTTTTTTTCTGACATGGAACATTGCAGATCTGGAGCAGCGTGCGTGTGTGTGTGTGTGTGTGTGTGTGTGTGTGTGTGTGTGTGTGTGTGTGTGTGTGTGTGTGTGTGTGTGTGTGTGTGTGTGTGTGTGTGTGTGTGTGTGTGTGTGTGTGTGTGTGTGTGTGTGTGTGTGTGTGTGTGTGTGTGTGTAGTTGAAAAATAATAAACAGCACTATTGTGCTGAATAAGCGCTTCTCTGGCTGCTGTTGGCCCATTGACATGCTGACTGAGCTTCCCCAGGGTAAAGGAAGGGAAGGGCTGAGGTGATGTTTACTACGCCAAACTAACGACTCCAAAAACAAAACGCCTTTTGTTTTCCCTTACTTCTTTCATGGGCCACTTCTCATTCCAACTGGATTCACACAGCAGCTACCCTGGAGAGAGTTGAGGTTCTTGGCCGGAGTTGTATTGTGGTGCTGAACATTTGCATTAAGCCTATATGCATAAGAACACCCATACACAGCCAAACTTCCAAATGCAGTCTGCAGCTCTGTCATGGTCATCAGTAAGCAGGCAGGGCCAGACTGCTATGGACTTGATGGAGGAGAAGAGAGGACAGACCGCTGAGCCAGAGGCCCCTGAGAGTTGAGGGTTGGGAGAGCCAGAACCACCCAGCCTTCCTTGCCTGGTGCAGAGCTGACTGGTGGCTGGTGGCCTGCCCTGCCCTGTGTGTGTGTGTAATGAGCAGAGGGTCTGCTGAGGAGAGGAACGAGCCAGAGACAGGACCGAGAACGGAGGTACTGACCCCTGAACATTGACTGAACACCTGAGCCACAACCAAACCAAACGCCAGCTGAGACGCACCAATCTACTGGAAGCCAAACTCGCCCCCCAATGGGGGGACCCAATCAACCAATGAACACCCTCAGACAGCCCAGCATGCAAATGAGAGCGAGAACAGCTGTGAAACTGAACAGAGCAGTGGCTTCAAGTGATCCTTTGTGATCACTAACTGGACTGTTTGGTCAACCGTGAGTACACTTGTATGCTGCCCATTGTCCCATTTTATTTCTCTAGAAATGGAGCCAATAAGCGATCATCAATATTTCACCTTTGATAGCTCTAATAAATCAACATGTAGACAAAAAAGGGACATTAGGGGAACATTATCTGACAGGGTTAACATAATCTGATGCGACAGGGGACAGAGAGGGTGTTTCGAGTCAGTTAGTGGGGAGGAGAGTGGGCTATTTGCGGGGGGGGTCCTGGTCTGTCTGAGGGCCCTATTGTGTCGAAGGCACTTCCTCTCTGGGGGTCGGCAGCATTTTGTCGGAATATTGATTGCATTAAAAGCTCTGATTGAGACCCTTGTAAATGGCTGAATGGGTGGTTGATGGGGGGGGGGGGTGTCTCTGTCCCTGAGTGTATTGCCTGTACTCCCTTTCCTTTGGCCTTAAATTGTATCCAGCGTTATTCTTAGCTAGCTGCTTGTCTCCTTATACCTCACCACCCCATGCCCTGCCACACCACTGTGTGATGTAGGGTCAGACAGATGCCCCCAACTATGTCAACTATGCCATTCTTAAACAAATCCATCCTAACCTATTTTCAGAGCTGAACAAAATAGTTGCCTCAAATGCCAACAAAAATACCTTACTACTCCAAACACGTGCAGTAGCTACAGTATCTTCAGCACGTTATTTCAATCTTACAAACCCTCAAGTTGCCGAGCTCTCATTTAACTCGTGTTCTTTCCTCTTGAAGGCTTCTATTTCTACATCTGACTGCAACTGCTTTCTTTCCTGAGAGTGCTGCACTCAAAAACCCCACTGTAGAACATTGCTCACGTCAGTGCTCACGAGCCGACATCATAGTGCTGCTGCGTTACCCTCGGACGGCCCTGAACGCACACCTCTGCACGAACAGCCCCGTAGACCTGACACATCTGCAAAGCCAGAATGACTCTATGCTTTGATTACACCGTACCGGGAGACAGAGCGTGCTACTGTCTTTCCAGGCGTGGATTCTACCGCGTTTTCGTCACATGGTTACAATGGCTCGTGGTGTCTAAGGTGTCAACCATGTGTGTGTGTGTGTGTCCACCATGTCACACTGCTGTACATCTACGTACACAGCACAACGTAGAATCCCTCCACATGCATCTAGAACAGTTTCTCCTCACCTCGTACCCCCCCCCCCCCCATGTTTTCCACAAGTAGCCAACAGCTGAGTGGTAACAACGTACTGTACTCTGTTTCCAGGGCAATCATCACAGAGTCGAGACATTCGCACACGCACACACACACGTCCCTCGCAGTTCCCCCTCAGCCCACCCATTGAGTGTTTTGAATGGAGAGAACCCGAGGACCACCAGGGACCTACATTACACCACTCTACGGTTGGACGCAAGATACACTGCTGAGTTGGACATATAAATTGTTCCACTGCTTAGTAAAACCTCGTCTGGCAAACGCGGGAAAGGTGAACAGAAAATGACTGCTTGAAATCCAATTACTATATCAAGAGAAGAAAAGAACACAATACCATTGGCTGAGGAAAGAGCAATAGGCCTGTGACTAAATATGACAAAAGAATCTAGGTTCTTCCTTTACTTCCTGTCATGCTGTCTACATGACAACCTTCAGCTAGCCTCCCCAGGGCTCTCATTGAGAGGAGAGCAGCTCTGACTAAAGTGACCAAGACAGCCTTCTCTGCTACCTGACCCTATTCATTCCCACGCACACGCACACACACACGCGCACACATACACACACAAACACAGGGGCCTAGGGATTCAGGGCCCTGAATGCGGGCCTGCTTGGGAATCTGTAATGGTTTCACCCATTCGGGAACACACGCCCCATGTGTCCCTCTCTCCTTAGCTGTGAGACACAGAGAGAAAAGGTTACTGTCGGTCAAGGGAATGAACTATGTGTTTTAAAAAAACACACTACAACACTGCAATAAACAACATTTGGATCTCTTTGTCAGACTGCATCATACGAGAGCAGATTGCATAAGAGTGAGAAATTATGCTCATTTTGAGTCCACATAAACAGTACATTCCGTCCCACATTCTAAAATTGGCACTGAGTCGTTGGATTCATCTGGGCAGCGCCATCATCTAATAGGCCAGTTAACTTCCTGGCCGGGAGACAAGCCGCACAGGCATTCTCTACCAACCACGTCTGGTCTGCCTGTCTTCCACTGCAGAGGGAGGGAGGACACTAGGCCAGACGTGCCACAAAAGTTGCCATGCTATGCTCAGCCGGCAATCTTTGGCCATGGTGCCTAGCTAGCACAAATGCCTGTGCAGGATTTGGAAGTTGGCACACCTATTGAGACTGAGAGATTGGAGACAGCAAGCAGTCGGTCTACTGTCCACCAAACCCGAGTGGTGCGTGTGAAGATGCGTGAAAGCAACACCCTGCATGTGCTGTATTTTCCCCCGCACGGATTCCCCATAGACACGCACTGGGATGTGCGGCTTATTCGCATGCAAAGACCAGCTGAGCTCACTTTGGCCTGACAGAGAAGCTCTAAACAGTGATATCTCATCTCTTCTCTGGATCTGGAATTAGAAGTGGTGTGGTGTGCTAAGAACAAGTCCTTTCCCCAGCCTTGCTAATCCAGAATGTCGTCTGGGATTGGGATGGCAGGCTGGAGGAAAGAGGATGAGGAGTGTAGAGGACGGGGGCTCCTTTTTTTGGCTCCCGGTAATGTTTCCCTCGCCTGACTGCACGCTGACCTCTCCAAAATCAACAGGGTTTTACTGAAGATATCATGGCGTCCCCTCCAATGGGCTGGCCTGTGTCTGACCTAGACGACCAACCAGCCGACTTCTTGCTGAGGGTGAACTTCTGACCGTCTGCTTTCTGCGCCTCCGCCCTTCTCATTGCTGCCTCACTGCTGCCTCATTGCTGCCTCACTGCTGCCCCTCTGCTGACTACCATTCCCCTGGACAACAGCCCATACACATGCATCCTGGATTAGCCCGGCATTAGGACACCTCCCATATCCATCATCTCATCTATGACGCTTCCCTATAAGCCCCATAACTCAAACCATGGCAATGACTCAAACACATAAAGCTTTACAAAAGGCTCCACCCTTGGACTGGTTGAGCAGGAAAAAGTCTTGCATTCGAAGCTAAATGATGAGTTAGTGTTTACACTGGCAATAGCAATAATCTAAGAAAGTCAAATATCTTCAAAGTTTGTGGTTTTCTTTTGAACTTCATAGTGCATTCATTGGGCGTCAGAGAGGACACGGGGTATTGGCTAGCACTGTCCTGTAACAATTTAGCAATGTCCTATTGGATAAGAAGCTGTGAATCTGTTGGTTCCGCCTCCCTTTTTTTAAACCAAAACAAGATGCTCCGGACGCCGTTAGTCAGAGAACCGTTACACAGTAACACATGGAACTACAAGTATCTTGCTGAGCCTTGAACGACACGTGGTGCGCAAACACTTTCTGTTCATCCCTGGGAGAAAGAGAGACGTCAGCGCTGGTAGCGTCCAACATCAACCAATGTTTCACAGGCTGCTCCAGAGCTGAGCTGAGCTCGGGAGAACATTCTCATTTAATGTGACCACATGCATCCCGTCTTCTCAAGATGGAGAGAACAGAGAACAGAGACGCATTCTTCCACAGAGACATTCAAACCAAATAAGCCCCCCTCTGGCCCGTGAGAACTCTGTTCTGTTGCTGGCCTTACTGCCAAACTGCTGCCAAAGCTGTCTGGTTATTGTTCAAACTCTACAAAAGAGTCCAAGAAATTCAGAAAACAATACTCAACTCCAGCAGTTCATTTGCACATGGCTAGTCAGTAGACAGGGAGCATTTATAGATCCATAAATACCTCTGTAAGAAGACTCTCTCAACTGAGATCAATTTGGAAATCTATGAAAATGCAACAGTGAGATTTAGTCCTTACCCAAGCCCTACATGAATAATAAATTGCAAGCTTTGTTCAGCTTAGAATCAGCAGGTGTGTGGAGGAGGGCTATGCTGTTCACATCCACACTAAATTCTTCATGACTTCAATGCCCGAAAGGTCTCTAAATCAATCATCTCGGCACCCAGAGCCAACAAGAGAATACTAAATGAACTGTCTTACTGCTTGGCAAAGGGGTTGTACTTCAAGAAACACAGACAGGTAAATGCATCCCTAACTTCCCAGGCTCCTCATTGTCCTTCCCACGCAGTCCATCAATGCACCAAGCGAGGTATCATTTAGCATGAATCTATACCGCTACATTTTAATCACACACCAATCAATTACCTACTATAATCTGGAGGAACTACAGCGAACACATCTCTGGCACGGTCCTTCTGTAGCTCAGTTGGTAGAGCATGGCGCTTGTAACGCCAGGGTAGTGGGTTCAATTCCCGGGACCACCCATACGTAGAATGTATGCACACATGACTGTAAGTCGCTTTGGATAAAAGCGTCTGCTAAATGGCATATATTATATTATACTTAATGGCTTAATTAGTCACAGTGTAACTGTTGCTGTGACCCGGATGTGAACCTGAAAGGGTGTCCTGACCCCTGGGGATAGAGCAGCTGATACCTGGCCTGCCAGAGAGCTCAGACCACACAAACTCATGAACCGCCATGCCAATGGACTGGCCTGGCGACTGGGATAGACCCATCACACAGAAGGCTCAGACCTCACAAAAACCAACCAAAGAGATGGCCTGGCTGGATGAGTGAGGCTGGGCTAAATAGCTGCCAAAGGACACAAAGCCACCCTGTATGTCTCCACAGATCCACTGAGCGAGTCCGAGAGACAAAGCACTGTTGTTATGACTGGCGGCAAAAGTTGAGGGAAGCTACGGTACAGAAGCTACTTTCCCGCTCTTTTCAGAATATGTCTGTCTTGACTTCCTGGTCTAGTACATGACCACCAAGACTGCAGAGACAAGCCTCTGTCCAGAGAGGGAACATATTTTGATGAAGATTTATTTGTAGTACAACAAATGACAGCACCAAACTGTCAATAATATCTTAAAGCTAAATCGTATTACGTCAAAGAAATAGGAAGAGAGTCAGAAGAAAGAGCTGTACCATTTTGACTGAGATCAAAAGTTAAGAGCTCAAGCTTTATACAAGGGTTCCTTCATTGCTTTTTCAAACAATGTGAAGTCGCCCGTTACGCTTTTGGAGATTTTGTGATGCCTGAATAATGAAAGTAGCATCGTGGCCAACTCTAACCTAGCCGAGGGCACTGTAAGCCACACAAATAGGCAAAACATTTGGATCGTCTCATTTTAGCAGCTGTTCAAGACAAGAGACCATGTCTGACAGACAGATTCATAGGGCAAATGACCTGTGCAGTTGCAGTACCACGCTTTAACAATTAATGATTGATGCAGTACGTGAAACACTATTATTATACTGAAATGTGGTTTAAAATCTCAAGCAAAATGTCACAGGCCTAAGCAACATTCTGTTTTTTATTATTGAAAAAGGTCTTATGAAAAGACCATGTTTCATTCTCTTATCCGAGCTGGATCTTGAAAAATGTTCTTTCCTGCGTCAGCCTTTTCCGCTAATATTTCAAAGCTGTAACTTGGGGACAGCTTTCAGGCAGATGTCTGTATATTACTGCTACTTGGCAGATACACACTCTACGACATTTCAGAGAAAATAACCAAAGATCCATTCAGACCCACAAAATCCCCAACCTTTCCATGTCTAACTTATTGTGAACGTCCACATTTCTTTCATTCAGTTGTTGTTCTCTTGTTACTTTTACAAGCACCTTTTCTGACCGCCTGAACTGTTTGGATAATCTGATAGGCAGCCATTCTTCTCTTGTCCCTGAGGGATTTGACTGCTAACACGGGGCTGTCAGTCTCGCTGAGGGGGAATAAACACTGGGGAGTGCCTGTCGGAGAGGACAGCACCAGAGCACCAGGTTTTATCTGGGAATCTGCTGGGATTTGTGGCCGTGTGGCTGGTAGGCGTCCGGGACAAGCCTCTGGCTAAGGCCTCAGGAGGGAAGGAGAAGGCCAGGGGAGATGTTGAGGCTGGGGTGGGCTGGGGCATAGAAATGGAATGACTAGAACTGGAGAAGCTCCTCAGACCATGGCAATTACATTCAATGAGTTTCCGGGTCAATGCATCACAAAACGTTAACTTGAATGGGAATGTCCATTCTAGTAATTCAATCCTATTCTATGGGGTGGGGGCTAGTAGCACTAGCAGGCCGTCAGAGCACTGACCAGTGGGATCCTTCCTTCCTGAGAAAGAAGTGATTGGTCAAGGCAGGTGTGTTCCAGTTTCCTGCTTTCAGACAAGCATCATCAACATCATTGATGGAGCCTGTGGTTCCATGTTTTAGTCACTAAGCAGCATCAGCAGCAGGACAATATGTAATTATTGTAAGACTTTTCATTGTTTCTACAACTTTTAAGCTATTTCTTGAGAGTTTGACACCTCCGGCTACCATTGGAGCTTGTCCCTCAACCCAGTATCACAGATTATTGTGAAATATATTGTTTACTGGAAATTTGTGACAGGCACACAGAAAAAAATTGTACAGTACACACTTTGGTATACAATGAATTTCAATCACAGATAAAATATGTTACTTAAGACAGAAACTATGAGGGAGTTTGGTCTGGGAGGATAGGTGGGTGTATAATACAAATGTCTAGCAACTCAAAGGTTGTGTGTTCAAATCTCATCATGGACAACTTTAGCAAATTCGCAACTACTTACTACTTTTGTTACCTAACTTTAACCCCTAGCCTAGCTAACATTTGCCACCTAGCTAGCCTAGCTAATGTTAGCCACAACAAACTGGAATTCATGTAATACACACAAAATGCGTTGTGATGAAAATCCTGTAATCCACACGAAAAGGTTGACTTTTTTTGTGTGCCTGTCGCGAAATCCCAAATAAGTCAGTTGTGTCTAAGCTATGATAACGTGTTGCACATACAGCAACACATATGAAGTGGCACAGGGACACTGTGGTCTGCTTCCTGTAGAGTGATTGACGGATCAGATCTGCATGGATTAAGCTAATGGTTGTAAATCACAACAACTCTAATTTCTCTGACGTGCTCTAGCCAACCACCTGTCCAGTCCAGGTCTGGTCAGCACAGTCCGTCCCCTGCCCTCTTCACTGGACACCAGGAAACCAGGCCACTGGAGATTTATGGGATTATCTGACAATAACTGATGACATACACTCAAGCATACACAATGGACCCACTTACTATAATGCTCGGGGGGTAATATGTCATGCATATTTATTGATTCGAAAGCCTGACTGAATCTGGTTGCTACTCCAATTGCTATCCTATGTGTTAGGCTTAGCCTGGTCCCAGATCTGTTTGTGTTGTCTTGCCAACTTCTATGGTCATGCATTGTCACAATGTTTGGTGTGAAATATGACCCTAAGAGTTGACAAAACAGCACAAACAGATCTGGTACCAGGCTAGCTATGTGTTGCCCACTCAGTCTCCTGAACATCCTGTCAACAGTATGTTTAATTGGCAGTTGGAGTGGAACACAGCACAGAACTGACCGAGAAACAATGATTGGGAACATTGCCAGCATACACCAAGAGTTCACAGCACTAGCCACATGACCTTGGTATTATGTCATAATGGTGATGAAGTCATGTTGGAAATCCCAGAGCATGGTGATGGTGCTGACTATGGGAGAATGTGTCCATCCTGTTGCCCCTCACACAATCTAACATTACATGATATAACAATATAGTGTGAGGAATTAATGGACATTGTGTGCCAAAAAGCCACTTTATTACAGACGTATTACAGTATGAATCATCAGGCAACAGCTTGTAACTGAACAATGAAAATATGCCATCTCAACGTGGACACAGTACAATATCTTCCCATACATCTCGGTGAATGGCAAGATTGCTCAACAGCTCCATATTACCAACCAGATGACCAATTAGTGTAGTATGCTGTCCTCATTAGCCAGGGCCAGTTTCACTACGTGTGTGTGTGTGTGTGTGTGTGTGTGTGTGTGTGTGTGTGTGTGTGTGTGTGTGTGTGTGTGTGTGTGTGTGTGTGTGTGTGTGTGTGTGTGTGTGTGTGTGTGTGTGTGTGTGTGTGTGTGTGTGTGTGTGTGTGTGTGTGTGTGTGTGTGTGTGTGTGTGTGTGTGTGTGTGTGTGTGTGTGAGAGAGCAGGAAAAAGAAAGACAGCAGATGGCAACATCCCTGCAATTTACATTCAAGAAAATAAATAACTTTCCATCGCTCTGACATAACCTCAAAACCTCTAATATTAACTGGTTAGAGATCCATAGATCTCATCTCAATATGCTGAATCCTTCCTGTGTAATCAAGGCAACAGAGGTCCTTATCATTGGCTATCATTAGTTGAGGCAGCTGCTGGGTGTCAAAAGCGATGCATTATGCAGCTAGTGCTGCTAACCCACCCTCCCCAGTCACTGTTGGGGTCGTGCAATTAGGCCACAGCCCATGGGGAAACGCCACTTCAGACAGGGAGCAGAGCTGGGCAACAAAGGCTGTCAGCACATCGCTTTGTGTCATTACACACACGGACCATTAAGCCTCTCTCTCAGCATGTAGGCCTAGTGGTTGTGAAGTGGCCTATTTCCGAATAGCATTCAAATATGTCTGTTACCGTACAGGACGGCTATTCTGACTGTGGCAGACACCACACTGCATTCTTGTTTGAGAAAGAGTCTTGATTTTTTTTTCGTCTAATGTCCGTTTATGTGCCAAAACAAGCAAGAGACTGATTGTAACCATCTAAAACGCTGTGAAATATTTTTTTCAATATCCCAAAATATGGTCTTTTCAGCTATTTGAAGCTTGTATACAGAACCGAAAGTAAGACACAAAAAAGAAACGGGAATCATAGAAATTGAGCAGATAAAGCAGATCTATCGCTTCTTAGACTTGCTTTCAATGAGAATGACAGCTCACATTTCTATGTGAATTTGATCAGGTCGCCCAAGAAAAGACATATTGCAGCGTTAATTGTCTGCACATGCTTGTGGACTGTTGCATTATTCAAGAGTGTAATATGGTTTGGTTGCATTATTCATATTGAAATATGTTCTAGTAGAAAAGTTTCTTGGATTGTTAAATAGTCTGTGCTTACTGGCTAGTGGCTACCGTGATATTTACATGAAATTTGATCTGGGGACCAAGAATGTTCCGTTGCCAGCAATAACAATGGAAGGCAAGAATGTAATGTGAATTGAAAAGTACAAATCCCTATTGCCACTCAGCTCCTCAGACTCTCCTTCATCTCCGGTAGCGTGAACAGGGCCCTAGAAAATGTTCCGTTGTGGAGTGGGAGACAATGAGGTACACAGACAGACAAGGCACCAGCCCTCCTCGAGTCTGAGCCTTTTCTGGGCAGCAGCCCACCAAGCCAGTTTTTCTTTCTCTCTCTCTCTCTCTCTCTCTCTCTCTCTCTCTGAGTGAATGGACTGGGTGAACTGCAGAAAGAAATTGAAAGGAGCACTGGTCTGTCTGGTCCAAGTATCTGAGGTGATCCTCACATCCTAACTCCTGACATTGGAGTGAAAACATTTAAGACAAATCCTGATATTTCAGTGAAATTACTGCCTGTGAATTCCCCCAGTGAAAATCCCTTCGTAGACACCCACCATGATGTCCAGTCACTGCTGCCTAGCGGGGCTGAGTCTGAGCTGGCCTGGGCTTGCGAGTCTTCCCAGCATTTTTGTGGGCTAAACATGCAGCTTGGCTCGCACTAGAAAGACATACCAGACGTGTGAAGCATTCAGCTCTTTCCTGTCTGAGAAGTCGGAGATGTGGCTCGCAGAAACAAAAGACTAAGTGTCTGTGCTTCAGAGAGCTGTCCTCACAAAAAAAGTCATATTATATCTGATTATTGTTGGCCATTTCTTACTGAGCAGATTTGTAATAGCGAAAACGAAGGTTTGTACAGGTCCAGTTCTTGAAGGACAGGAAAGAAATGCTCAAAGTACATTGCATTTGGAAACTAATTCCAACACAAAACAACAGTCGTATGCAGTTCATATCATACAGATTGCGTAAATATGTTCATTCACTGTATGCTGCCCGCCACAGACCTCACGTGAGAAGAACAGTTTACACACTCAGACACAGAGATAACAGTGGGGGTGACTGGTGGGTCTGGGCCATGTCAATCTGTCCCCTCTTTCCCCCAGGTGTTTCCTCCAACCCTGTAGTCAGCACTTTCCCCCTGACGTCACCATCTGTCCTGCGTCTCTCCGTGCCATGACTCCCTCCCTCCCCAGTGGGCGGAGGACCAGGTTGTTGATCAAGCCCCTGTGTGAACTGTGAACTCACACATGCCTGGTCCTGGCAAGACCCTGGCTGGCTGCCACCGTAAAGTGTGAAAGTTTATGAGGCGGGACTTTGTTTGTTTGTTGTTCATTTGTCGAGAGAGAAGGGGAGCATTGCACCATTGTTGATTTTTCTAGTCAGTCGAGGTTTCTTCAGAAACATGTTCCGGAGTGTTCTATTGAGAGGAAGCCTAACTTGAGGCAAATGGGGAGTATTTACAATACAACCAATTACCTTGACATTTGGCATCACAATCATGGAATGAAAGAGAATGGAAGATCTATTTCCTCAGTTAACAATGCTGGAAAATAGCGTTGGACAGTTCTCTCTAGCATTCCTGCTAGTCCCAGTGGAGCCTAAATGAACAAGGAGCAGAGCAGCAATGGAGCATCAGTTTACAAACAGAGAGGCAGGCTTCAGTCAGTCATGGCCCCACTACAAACCACAGCCTCTAGAGACCAGGGGCCTCATTTATAACAGTTGTGTAAATTTCACACTAAATATCTGCGTGTGCCCATTTCTGAAAAGTCGACGCACATACAAAAACATTGAGATCTATAAACACGGCAGCATGCAACACATACGCATGGTTTCCCTTTACAAAATCAGACCGGCCATAAAACTGTTGTTAGCTGTTGTTTTTTTTTAAATGAGACCCCTGACCAATAAAGAGCATCAACAAAGACAGAGAAGACAACAGCTAATGACTTCACTGAAGGACAAAGCTGACACTTATCCAATGAAGGGTCAATAAACAGGTACATTGATTGTAGGCTATAGTGTGATAGTCAACTCATCCATCACACTAGACTGAAAAAGATATTCTGTGGTCCTTCTGTAGCTCAGTTGGTAGAGCATGGCGCTTGTAACGCCAGGGTAGTGGGTTCGATCCCCGGGACCACCCATACGTAGAATGTATGCACACATGACTGTAAGTCGCTTTGGATAAAAGCGTCTGCTAAATGGCATATATTATTATATTATGATCAGGGAGTTAAACAGACCCACCCAGTAGCCCTTTCCTGCAGTCGATGACCAAAAGCACCCTCTTTGGCCTCATGGGTGGAATGTTATTCATATTTTTCCTAATTTCATCATCATTAATAAACATTCTTTCAAAAACCCAGACCAAAATCCGATGTTTCTATGTCAAACAGTTTTGTCATGTTTACCGTTCAAAGGTTTGGGGTCACGTAGAAATGTCCTTGTTTTTGAAAAAAAAGCTCATTTTTTGTTCATTTTAACAACATGAAATTGATCAGAAATATAGTGTAGACATTGTTTATGTGGTAATTACTATTGTCGGTGGAAACAGCAGAATTTCTACGGAATATCTACATAGGCGTACAGAGCAACCATCACTCCTGTGTTCCAATGGAAAGTTGTGTTAGCTAATCCGAGTTTATCCTTTCAAAAGGCTAATTGATCATTAGAAAACCCTTTTGCAAATGTGTTAGCACAGGTGAAAACTGTTGTCCTGATTAAAGAAGCACTAAAACTGGCCTTCGTTAGACTAGTTGAGTATCTGGAGCATCTGCATTTGTGGGTTCGATTACAGGTTCAAAATGGACAGAAACAAAGAACTTTCTTCTGAATCTCGTCAATCTATTCTTGTTCTAAGAAATGAAGGCTATTCCATGTGAGAAATTGCCAAGAAACTGAAGATCTCATACACCGCTGTGTACTACTCCCTTCACAGAACAGCGCAAAGTGGCTCTAACCAGAATAGAAAGAGGAGTGGGAGGCCCGGTGCACAACTGAGCAAGAGGATACGTACATCAGTGTGTCTAGTTTGAGATACAGATGCCTCACAAGTCCTCAAATGGCAGCTTCATTAAACAGTACCCGCAAAACACCAGTCTCAATGTCAACAGTGAAGAGGCGACTCCGGGATGCTGGCCTTCTACGCAGAGCTGGAAAAAAAAGCCATATCTCAGACTGGCCACTAAAAATAAATGATTAAGATGGGCAAAAGAACACAAACACTGGACAAAGGAACTCATCCCGGGAGTCGCCTCTTTACTGTTGATGTTGAGAATGGTGTTTTGTGGGTACCATTTAATGAAGCTGCCAGTTGAGGACTTCTGAGGTGTCTGTTTCTCAAACTAGACACTCTAATGTACTTGTCTTCTTGCTCAGTTGTGCACCGGGGCCTCCCACTCCTCTTTCTATTCTGGTTAGGGCTAGTTTGCACTGTTCTGTGAAGGGAGTAGTACACAGCGTTGTACAAGATCTTCAGTTTCATGGTAATTTCTCACATGGAATAGCCTTCTGTCATGTCCTGATCTGTTTCACCTGTCCTTGTGATTGTTTCCACCCTCTCCAGGTTTCGCTGATTTTCCCCAGTGTATCTATCCCTGTGTTTCCTGTCTCTCTGTGCCAGTTCGTCTTGTATGTTTCCAAGTCAACCAGAGGTTTTCCCATTCTCCTGCTTGTTGCATTTCTCCTTTTGCTAGTCCTCCCGGTTTTGGCCCTTGCCTGTTTCTGGACTTTGTACCCGCCTGCCTGACCATTCTGCCTGCCTTGACCACGAGCCTGTCTGCCACTCTGTACCTCCTAGACTCTGATCTGGTTTTGACCTTTTGCCTGTGCATGACCATTCTCCTTTTGGATTAATAAACATTGTAAGACTCCAACCATCTGACAACTGTGTCTGCATCTGGGTCTCGCCTTGTGACATGATACCTTCACGTCTCAAAACAAGAATAGACTGACGAGATTCAGAAGAAAGTTCTTTGTTTTTAGCCATTTTGAGCCTGTAATCGAACCCACAAATGCTGATGCTCCAGATACTCAACTAGTCAAAAGATAGCCAGTTGTATTGCTTATTTGACCAGGACAACAGTTTTCAGCTGTGCTAACATAATTGCAAAAGGGTTTTCTAATGATCAATTAGCATTTTCAAATTATAAACTTGGGTTTGCTAACACAACGTGCCATTGGAACACAGGAGTGATGGTTGCTGGACCTCTGTACGCCTGTGTAGATATTCCATTAAACATATTCAGTTTCCAGCTACAATAGTAATTTACAACATTAACAATGTCTACACTATATTTCTGATCAATTTGATGTTATTTTAATGGACCAAAAAATGATTCTTTCAAAAACAAGAACATTTCTAAGTGACCCCAAACTTTTGAATGTTAGTTTATATAAAGTGCAATTCTATATCTGACATGGTACAGGTGTCTTCTTTTTTTAAGCCCATTACCATGTGTGTGAGGTATACTTTTGTTTCAAAGTAGATTTGTTTAACAGTACCAAGACTCACTCGTGTGATCCTGATTCAGCCCACTGCAGTAAAATATTAATAAATAGTGTATACTGTGTTGGTGAACTCACTATAACATAGTATGTGATTTAACATCATTTAACCTGACCCCCAGACATGTGATTTCTAGAGCCAGGATCCAGTAGTGAATCAGTTCCCAGAGAGGAGGCTCCAGGGCTGGGCGTTGGGAGGTCCCGGTCAGCCACCTCAGCACGGGCCATATCCCTCGATGGCCTTTACTCAAAATCCTCTTTAATATTTCAGTAGACTGACGCATTTCCTGATTCTTCCCCAGCTCCAGCCCGGGCCCTGTGAGGGATGAGAACCGGGAAGTCTGCTGCCCCCGCTCCCATCGCCTGCCTAGCAGGAACACAGAGAGGAGGAGGAGAGGGGAGTGAAAGTGTGTGAGTGGGATGGGCCAAATCGGAAACAGATGCCTGGTGCCTGGTCTGGGTTACATATGATTCAGCATTCTAGAACCAGAACGCCCAGAGTGCCTGTGGACCAGAACCCATCCAGCTCCAGTAAGATCTCTCTCCTTTACTGTTGAGTCAACAGCTAAACATCACACTGAATCCTCCTTGGACATGTTTAGCTACTCCAACTTCATCCTTAAAATGTCTCTCCTGTCATGCCACACAGTTATAGGATGAATCAATGTTATTTGAGTAACTCTCACAGCAGATCTGTGACAGTATGGAGACTTCAGTCCCCAGCCTCCCATTTCCTGATCCACTTGGTAGTAAATCCAGACAATACGAGGTGAAGGTGCTAGTGGGTGGGCAATGTTGACACACCTGGAACTGCTGTGTCCAGGGCAAGATACAGTACGTTCTCGGGAACATTTGAGCAGTCTGGTTGCCAGGGGAGACATGTCACTTCAGACGCATTCCATAAAACTGCAGCAGTCTGTCACTCATAACTCTCATGTCAACCTGATACAACCGCCAAGTCGGTACACAAAGACACAGCTCAAAGAAGACGCAGCCCTCAATGACTTTAAGCGCAACGCGTTTTATGTCACCTCCAAAGGCCCCCCCCCACGTTTATAGTTTTAGCATGTCACATGTGATATCAATGAACCAATATCAAAGATCTTAGTTATCATCGCTATAAAACTGCTGTAGTTGTGTGTGAGAGAGAGAGAGAGAGAGAGAGAGAGAGAGAGAGAGAGAGAGAGAGAGAGAGAGAGAGAGAGAGAGAGAGAGACGATTGATTGAATGTTGGGATAGATTATCTGTAGGAGGCATAATCACACGAGACCTCCTGTGCAGCACAGGTCTCCTTACCTCCCACTAATCCAACTCGTCTTCTCTCGGTGGGCATGGCAAACATCTGCTGGACTATGACTAATTCAGAGCCTACAGGCACAGGGCCAGAGAGCCTGGTCCAAGTATGTTCCCCTGAGAGAGGCCAGTCCCTTCTGTTCTCTGCATTTGCTCTGGTCTCGGAGTGACCAGTACTTCAGAAGACGCCTCTGCTCTGCCTCTGCTCTACTACGCTGGACCTAAAGCAGAGCAGGCACATTATCTGGCGTTCCGCAGGAAAACATGCCATTTCCCAATGTGTTGAAATAGGGGGCTACAAAATAGCGTCACAGAGGGGCACATGAAACAATATTCGGTCAAAGAGAGACTTGACATCTTCATTAGATTGCCTCCTACGTTTTACCATCCTCTAGCTTCCTACACTAAATCACACAGCTCCAATATAGACTATGGTTAATCCACTAGGGGCTTTAGGCAGACTATTTATATGAACTCTGAGTTATAGCGCATTTCAAACGCGTCGCCATAACCTCAACGGACGGAGTCACGTGGCGGTGGCTGCTTAACTCTTCGCGAACAGAAGGTCAGCGAGAGGGGGATGTTAACAGTACACAGATGATGCTAATCCTATGGTTATTCCAGCAACCTGTAGGCTCTGCTGTGGTTCCCAGCAAAATCTTCTGGGTTGTGCACTGTACATCCCCCTTCCTGTACCGTGACTCAAAGACGATCGTTATTACTAGATGATAAGGTCTAAGTAACAGTGACACACTGTACATCCCCCTTCCTGTACCGTGACTCAAAGACGATCGTTGTTACTAGATGATAAGGTATAAAGTAACAGTGACACACTGTATTTGTCAGATGACTCGTCCTACTGCTCAGTAGGTCTTCAGCACACACGACCGTTCCCTGACAGAAAGTGGAGCCGTCCGGATATAGCTCAAGAGAAAAGGGGATTTTTCTCCCCAAAACGGTTGACAGAAATCTGATAGCTCTATCGAATTGAGATCAGATGTTGGGTTGCCCAACCAAAAATCCAAATCTGGTGGGAAAAACACAGCACGTAATGTTTTGAGGCAGACAAACTGACAAAACAAAGACCAAAAGGTGCATCATTAAGAAAGCGGTCCGTGTGATTCTTGTTGTTACACATCAAAGTGAACCTTCGTCTGTGGGTTCTGCCTCCCTATCTTATTAGTCATTTACTGTGGCCTGTGATAGGAATAATAATATCTGTATAACCCTATGCATAATTTAGCCTATCCCTGTGAATACTACCATTATCACCATAGTGCTGATTCAATGACGTCAACGCAGCATACACATCCTGTGGTAATACTGGCCGATGGCGTTGAAAAGAGAGGGAGGCCAGTTGTAAAAAAGGAGTGACAGTGATACGGTTCGACAACTAGATTTCCCCGCACTTCATAAAGTGTTCACACACTCTGGTTGTGCCCTTAAAGATCTGGGCAAGACAGGTTTCTGTTTGTGATAGGCTGCTGGCCCAAATCCCAGGTCTCTTTGTCATCGTGCAGAATGTCCTATAAAAGTGGATTACACACCACCACCACCACCCTGTTCAGTATGCAGCGCCTTGCACCACAGCCCTTTGTGTGGAGTTGTGTGAATGGCTTCTTGCTATTCATCAGGCAGAAATGAGAGGGACAGCCAGGACTCTCCAACACAAAGACTTGGATGACATCATCATGCTGTGTCCCCAGCCACTCAAGCAGGCTAAATCCAGACCCCTCCAGTCCGTTATAGCAGGATTCATCACTCGTCTACATTAGCACCAATAACTCATAGAACAAACAGGAAATTAAAGGACTTGCTTTTGTAACATTCGCATGGTTGGAAATCATTTGTACAAATGTCACAGCATAATGTCTACAGAGAACCTGTTGCAGTTCGAATTATACATTAAAATCAGACGTATCTAGATGGTTTCTGTTTTGAACTTTCTGCTACATCTTTTGTGGTGACTCCAGTGTTAATATCTGGTTGTATCAGTGTTCCTGATTCCCCCCAGTTAGAAATCTCAAAAATACATCATGTCATTACAATGTTCACATAAAGAGGTCTGCCAACTAATATCAATACATATATTTCATTTTGAAGATATTGTTTACCTTCTGTAAGTTTAACAAATATTGCCTTGTGCTTGTAATTTCGTTATCAAAAACCCACATATCTTTAAAATATTAAAACATTTCCCTCCTAAGGACAATGAACGTTCACAGAAGTAACAAGTAATGGTAGACCTACCAAATAATTATAGTGATTTTACTGATATCAATTTTGTTTATGAATTATTAAGTGATTCAATGGAATTATCCCCCCCCCCCAAAAAAAAATCAGTATCAGAATTACTGCAACTGAATTGGCTACAATAGGAAATCATAATAGTCACAAACCACAGTTGGGTCAGCTGCTACTGTCCTCCCTTCCACTGGCATCCTGATAAGTTCAGCTCAGAATTGTTTTCTTTGTCTTTCTGTTATCTGGTGGTCAAACCAAGAGTGTTAAAACAGTCTGGACAACCCTCTCTCTCTTTCTGCTTCCTCTCTCTCACTCTCCAGTTAATGTCACTTCTCCCAGCTCTTACTGACACCTACCCATGAGCCTCCTCTCTTTCCATTGACCTTAACCAGCATCCTGACCCACTGATCACTGACCGACACCGGACATCCCATGAATGTTAAAAAGAATACTGATTTTTTTTTCTCCATACAGACAAAAAGCTTATTTCTCTAAAACGTTGTGCACAATTTCATTTACAACCCTGTTAGTGAGTATTTCTCCTTTGTCAAGATAATCCATCCACCTGTCAGGTGTGACATATCAAGAAGCGGATTAAACAGCATGATCATTACTCAGGTGCACCTTGTGCTGGAGACAATAAAAGGCCACTCTAAAATATGCAGTTTTGTCAGACAGATGTCTCAAATTTTGAGGGGGAATGTAATTGGCATGCTGACTGCAGGAATATCCGCCAGAGCTGTTGCCAGAGAATTGAAAGTACATTTCTATACCATAAGCCACCTCCAACATCGTTTTAGAGAATTTAGCAGTATGTCCTTCTGTCCTCACAACCGCAGACCATGTGTATGGCGGCTTGTGGGCAAGCGATTTGCTGATGTCCCATGGTGGCGGTGGGGCTATGGTATAGGCAGGCATAAGCTACGGACAATGAACACAATTGTATTTTATTGATGGCAATATGAATGCGCAGATATACAGTGACGAGGTCCCGAGGCCCATTGTCCTGCCATTCATCCGCGGCCATTACCTCATGTTTCAGCATGATAATGCACAGCCTCGTGTTGCAAGGATCTGCACACAATTCCTGGAAGCTGAAAATGTTCTTCCACGGTCTGCATACTCACCAGACATGTCACCCATTGAGCATGTTTGGGATGCTCTGGATTTATGTGTACGACAGCGTGTTCCAGTTCTCGGAAATATCCACCAACTTCACACACCCATTGAAGAGGAGTGGGACAACATTCCACAGGCCACAATCAACAGCCTGATCAACTCTATGTGAAGATGATGTGTCGCGCTGCATTAGGCAAATGGTGGTCATACCAGATACTGACTGGTTTTCTGATCAACGCCCCTACCTTTTTAAAAAGATATCTGTGACCAACAGACGCATATCTGTGTCAGTCATGAGAAATCCATAGATTAGGGCCTAATTCATTTATTTCAATTGACTGATTTCCTCATATGAACTGTAACTCAGTAAAATCTTTGAGATTTGTTGCATGTTGCATTTATATTTTTGTTCAGTATAATAGATATTTAGTCAGGCCACCCTGGCCTTGATGTTAAGGTCCACAGACGGACCGGACTGGACCAGACCAAATCGGAACCTATCATAGACATATGTTTCACAAGTTAGGATAGCACAGCACAGTACAGTGAGTAGAGCACAGTAGAGTACAGTACAATACAGTACAGAAAATTAGAGTATAGTACTGTACTGAACTTTACTGTACTGAAATCTACTGTACTGTACTCTGCCGTGCTGTATTGTACTGCACTGTACTCTACTGTGCGATGCTGTGCTGTGCTGTGATGTCCAAACTTAGAAACATGAAGAGAGTGACATTGTTATCCACAGTTATGCATGTAGTACACAGAAACGATGACATTCTGTTGCCATCAATGTTCCCTCTAAGCTGCGCCTGGGCGTGCAGTAGCCCCGAGACTGCGCCTGGGCGTGCAGTAGCCCCGAGACTGCGCCTGGGCGTGCAGTAGCCCCGAGACTGCGCCTGGGCGTGCAGTAGCCCCGAGACTGCGCCTGGGCGTGCAATAGCCCCGAGACTGCGCCTGGCCGTGCAGTAGCCCCGAGACTGCGCCTGGGCGTGCAGTAGCCCCGAGACTGCGCCTGGGCGTGCAATAGCCCCGAGACTCCGCCTGGGCATGCAGTAGCCCCGAAACTGCGCCTGTGCGTGCAGTAGCCCCGAGACTGCGCCTGGGCGTGCAATAGCCCCGAGACTGCGCCTGGGCGTGCAGTAGCCCCGAGACTGCGCCTGGGCATGCAGTAGCCCCGAGACTGCGTCTGGGCGTGCAGTAGCCCCGAGACTGCGCCTGGGCGTGCAATAGCCCCGAGACTCCGCCTGGGCATGCAGTAGCCCCGAAACTGCGCCTGTGCGTGCAGTAGCCCCGAGACTGCGCCTGGGCGTGCAATAGCCCCGAGACTGCGCCTGGGCGTGCAGTAGCCCCGAGACTGCGCCTGGGCATGCAGTAGCCCCGAGACTGCGTCTGGGCGTGCAGTAGTCCCGAGACTGCGCCTGGGCGTGCAGTAGCCCCGAGACTGCGCCTGGGCGTGCAGTAGCCCCGAGACTGCCCCTGGGCGTGCAGTAGCCCCGAGACTGCGCATAGCAGAAGAACTATCAGGCCACGGAGAGAAGCACGAGATTGAACTTCACGCAACTTCCTAGAGTTTTCCCTGTTAGTTAACACCATCAACTTTTCCCTTTACTGTGGCAATGGTTGATCGAATCAACGCAATATGACCCACTTTCAACTCAACACCCCGAAACAAAATAAGCTATGCAAGAGACTTTGTTGTAAGGATTCTATTGGCATTGACATGCACAATTCAGCCTGTACTCTACACAGACCGGTGTGGCATGGCCAATCAGAGCTTCAGTAGGCCTATATGCAAATACACCATTGCCATATATTGGATCTGTGCCATTTCCTTTGAACTGAACTGTGTTCACAGCTGTGGTCGTGAGTAGATGCCCTTGTTTGCAGATCAAAGCAAGAGCTGCATGTAGCCACTGTGCACATTTTGTTCACATCCTTTGCTAGTTAGTGAGTTATTAGCCCAGTTATAGAGATCATGTGTATTCACCAATAAGGGAGTGATTGCTTCCTACAAGAGAAAAACATTTGGAAATTTGAAACAAAAAAGAAAAATAAGTCAGGTAAAGAGCTTTCCTTGTCTTTGAAGGGCAGTGTATATTGAGACAGGCTTGAAAAAGCTAAGTAGCCAATAAGCAGGGGAAAGTATAATAATGCATTTTATTTTGTAAAGTGGTTCTTTATATCAAACACAACAACATTTTCAGTCACCTCATTGTCTGAAGGACAAGGGGATAAGCAGGTTAATGTCAAGCCCTGCATGTTTTCTTCAAAAGCCTCATGGAATGGACTGTAGGCCTACAGTACATTGAACACCACACATTGGCTGCTACTGTAGGACGAATGACAGAATCAAATCAAAGTTTATTTGTCACGTGCGCCGAATACAACAGGTGTGTTTCACCTTACAGTGAAATGCTTACTTACAGGCTCTAACCAATAGTGCAAAAAAGGTATTAGGTGAACAATAGTTAAGTAAAAAAATAAAAACAACAGTAAAAAGACAGTGAAAAACAGTAGTGAGGCTATAAAAGTAGCGAGGCTACATACAGAGACCGGTTAGTCAGGCTGATTGAGGTAGTATGTACATGTAGATATGGTTAAAGTGACTATGCATATATGATGAACAGAGAGTAGCAGTAGCGTACAGAGGGGTTGGCGGGTGGTGGGTGGCGAGACACAATGCAGATAGCCCGGTTAGCCAATGTGCGGGAGCACTGGTTGGTCGGGCCAATTGAGGTAGTATGTACATATGTACATAAATGTATAATTAAAGTGACTATGCATATATGAATAACAGAGATTACCAGCAGCGTAAAAGAGGGGTTGGGGAGGGGGGCACACAATGCAAATAGTCCGGGTAGCCATTTGATTACCTGTTCAGGAGTCTTATGGCTTGGGGGTAAAAACTGTTGAGAAGCCTTTTTGTCCTAGACTTGGCACTCCAGTACCGCTTGCCATGCGGTAGTAGAGAGAACAGTCCATGACTGGGGTGGCTGGGGTCTTGGACAATTTTTAGGGCCTTCCTCTGACACCGCCTGGTGTAGAGGTCCTGGATGGCAGGCAGCTTAGCCCCAGGGATGTACTGGGCTGTCTTTCGTTGTCTCTGATTGAGAACCATACTTAGGTAGCCTGTTTTCCCACTGTTAGTTGTGGGTCAGAACTGTTTCGGCTATTCTTTTTCTTATTTTGTATTCAGTGTTCAGTCAGAATAAATAAGATGAAAATGTACCACGCTGCACCTTGGTGTTCACCTTCTTCTAATGAAAGTCTTTACACTGCCCTACATTGGCTGGCTGGCTGGCTGAATGGCTGGCTGAATGGCTGGCTGTCTGGAGGAGACAGAGCCTGGTGAGACTGGGTTCTAAGTGGCAAAAGAGTTATCTCATTTCTTGAAGAAAGAAAGCCTTTCTTTTTGCCTGCATGCAATGGCTTCAGTTTCAAAGTGGGGGAAACCAATGCTGCCTTCTGCTGAGGTGAAGGTGGGTTAATAGATTGTCAAATGAAATAGAGTGCTTCTTTGGCAATAGGTGTCCAATGAGAGGTGCACTTTGAGTCTAATAGACTGATTTGAATAATATTTACCCACCAGCGTGACATTACACCAGCAGCACAATATGTTTATTTGGAAGTGAGATGAAACACCTTGTGACGTCCTCCTCTCCTGGGATTGAACAGAACAGAGAGAGGGAGAATGTGGGCTAATCCCTGATTAGGAAAGAGAGACTGGGGCCCCTGAGTGGCGCAGTGGTCTAAGGCACTGCATCGTAGTGCTAGCTGTGTCACTAGAGATCCTGGTGCGAGTCCAGGCTCTGTCTCAGCCAGCCGCGACCGGGAGACCCATGGAGCAGATCACAATTGGCCCAGTGTCGTCTGGGTTAGGCCGGCAGAGATATTCTTGTCCCATCGCGCTCTAGCGACTCCTGTGGTGGGCCGGGCGCAATGCACGCTGACACGGTCAACAGGTGTACGGTGTTTCCTCGGACACATTGGTGCGGCTGGCTTCCGGGTTAAGCAGGCATTGTGTCAAGAAGAAGTGTGGCCTAGCTGGCTCTCGACCTTCGCCTCTCCTGAGTCCATACGGGAGTTGCAGCGATGGGACAAGACTGTAACTACTGATACCACAAAAAAAGGGGGGGAAATAAAAATGACAAATGAAAAAGAGAGACTGACAAACTGCTGACTTAATCCCTGTCACCCGTTTTCCTCACCTGGAGTTGTCAGCTCCACTCCGCTGCATAGTATCACTGACACCCTCAATGGTAAGAATGCCCGTAGGCCTGCCCGGTGTTGGAAAGCCATTCAATCACGGAGGCTAAAACAGCCCCAAAAACCTGGCAGCAGGGAGAGAAAGGCGGCAGAGAAAACTGCATTTTGTCTAATGTGGGATTCAAAATGGGACAACCATGTGAGAAACATAAAACAGTCTAGGCACCACCATTCCATATAATTCCACCCCTAATACAGTATCCCCCCTTGACCAAGGTCAAGGTGTCTTGGGAGGAGCACTGTTAAGTTAAGGGAGCAGAAGGGCGGCTCATTCACAGATTCAAAATGGAAGAAGCAGGTCAGTATGAAATAGAGCAGAAGCAACAAGACCAAGCGCAGCAGGAAGGAATCTCTTCCAGCTCAGAGCATCTGTGGCAGAAGCAGATCTTCTAGAAGGACAACTACCGTGCAAATGTCCGAGAAGCCACAAAATCTCTTGATTACCCGAACAGCTTGTTGCTATGAGAACAACTGTCATTTAAAAAGGTCTCTAAAATAGGTGATGTGGATAAAATGACATGGAAGCAACATAGTGCATATCTCTCCTACACAGAACAATTGGAGAGAGTTCTCAACACGTGTCATGTCTCCACTCCAACGTCATAGCAACAACATCCACCACTGAGATTGTGAAAAACCTGTGGGCAAGGACAGTGCACCACTTAGGCAGATCTTGGATGACGGCCATCTTAAATGTTTTAAAAAAAGACCCACTTCATCCTCTCCGACATAAGTGCTTCAGTTTTCATTCTGAGGAGCAGAATGGGAATATACTTCCCTAGTAGTTACTGGGCAGAGATAGACTAATCCTGGGCAAGTCTTCTCCTAGAGCAGTCCATTGGATTCATCCAGGGTGTTTCCTTGCAGCAACAAGTGTGTTTCTCTTGAAGAATACACTAGGAATGTGAGGTTAGCTAATCTCACTGTAAATACTTGTCACATGTTGATTTGTGAAAGGAGAGGTTGCTTGAGGTTATGTCCTGAAATTGTAGCTACAGTCAATTCATGGCTGATTGAAAACAATTATTGCAAGTAAAAGCTCAACTAAATAGCAAAATGATATACAAGCCACATTACATTCCCCTGAGCCTCAAAATGGATAGTAGGCGATTAAACCCTGCGATTATACTACCGCTGAGTTGTACCCGTTGTTTTGGCTAAATTCACATTTGAAAGACAAGCACAGTCAGACATAAGAAATGACCGAGCTCAATCAGATAAGTACAGTAATGTCACGTAATATCATCACAATGGAATTTGTTTGCACTGATCATTCAGAACGGGATTTCAGATTTAGCATAATGTGGGCCATTGTATGAACTCATTTTGTCATTGGAAGAATATGTGATGCTCTCTGAGAACCTAATAAGATACAACATTACACTAAATGTATCCTCAGGGTAGAGTTGTCATCTTTTACGGAGCAGGACATTGTGGCACATGCTCAGCATTCCACCCGTGCAGGCCATATCCTGGAATCTGACACATTTCTGATTTTCCTCCCAGTTATCTGACTGTGGGTCATGTATCAAGTCATTCATTCTCTCAAAGACAGACACGCGCACACACACACGCACGCACAAACACACAGTGGAGGTCAAAGGTTAGTGACCTTGAATTCCCTGGCTGTCCTCCTAGAATCTGCCAGAGCTCATCATGACAACCAGGCCGGCAGGCAGTCAGCTTCAAGGCATTCTCAGATGTTTCCTAGAATGGGGAAGGAGGATCCATGCTTATACATAACAGCTTAGGTTGAAAAAATACCAGATAAGACAATAGGATTCTAATATCCCATTAGTCTTTGCATAAATGCAGAAGAATTCTAACCAATATCTCCCAAGTGGCGCAGAAGTCTAAGGCACTGCGTCTCAGTGCTTGAGGCGTCACTACAGACCCTGGTTCGATCCTGGGCTGTATCACAACCGGCCGTGATCGGGAATACCATTGTCACGCCTTGATCTGTTTCACCTGTCCTTGTGATTGTCTCTACCCCCTCCAGGTGTCGCTAATTTATCCCTGTCTCTCTGTGCCAGTTCGTCTTGTATGTTTCCAGGTCAACCAGAGGTTTTCCCGTTCACCTGCTTTTTACATTCTCCTTTTTCTAGTCCTCTCGGTTTGACTCTTGCCTGTTTCTGGACTTTGTACCCGCCTGCCTGACCATTCTGCCTGCCTTGACCATGAGCCTGTCTGCCACTCTGTTCCTCCTGGACTCTGATCTGGTTTTGACCTTTTTGCGCGTCCACAATCATTCTCTTGCCTACCCCTTTGGATTAATAAACACTGTCAGACTCCAACTATCTGCATCATGTGTCTGCATTTGGGTCTCGCCTTGTGCCTTGATACCCATAGGGCGGCGCACAATTGGCCCAGTGTCGCCCGGGTGGGGTGAGGGTTTGGCCGGAGTAGGCCGTCCTAACTGACTTGCCTAGTTTAATAAAGGTTAAAAAAATTATACATGTTAAATGGACCAACAATGCGAGCAAAAATGACGAAGTGAATTTAGCAGTACAGCCCTTAAAGTGGAAAATAAACACAACCGTAGTGAATTTAGCAGTACAGCCCTTAAAGTGGAAAATAAACACAACCGTAGTGAATTTAGCAGTACAGCCCTTAAAGTGGAAAATAAACACAACCGTAGTGAATTTAGCAGTACAGCCCTTAAAGTGGAAAATAAACACAACCGTAGTGAATTTAGCAGTACAGCCCTTAAAGTGGAAAATAAACACAACCGTAGTGAATTTAGCAGTACAGCCCTTAAAGTGGAAAATAAACACAACCGTAGTGAATTTAGCAGTACAGCCCTTAAAGTGGAAAATAAACACAACCGTAGTGAATTTAGCAGTACAGCCCTTAAAGAGGAAAATAAACACAACCGTAGTGAATTTAGCAGTACAGCCCTTAAAGTGGAAAATAAACACAACCGTAGTGAATTTAGCAGTACAGCCCTTAAAGAGGAAAATAAACACAACCGTAGTGAATTTCAGCTAACTACATAAGATAACTGTTTACAGTCATCCTACACATGTAATGTTTTTGCAAATGCAGCCACTTTATTACTTGATTTCCTGACCACTGGTCACATTGTCAATGCTAATCCTGTAGAATCAGCAAAGGCGCTCGTCCATTGAATTTGTTTGTTATCAAACACTCCCGCACGGAACTTTTACGTGGTCTTAACCTCTGTTATTTTCAACCTACACTAACAGCTCAATGCCTGAAGCCAGCCAGCTCCAATTAAAAAGTCTGTATTGTCACAGCGGAAGCATGGAACTCGGGAACTGGGCGAACAATGCCCACATTCTGCTTACAAACTGAGGAGGAGACAGAATGAGGAGGAGACAGAGCAGGGACAGAAAGAGCTATAGTGCCAGCAGTCACATTAATTGACAGGAGGCTGGTTGTAAACTAACTGTTCTCTCCAGCCGCACCGCACATCTCAGCTTCACGAATACTCAGTACTCACCCACAAACACGGGCAGTGTTATTTAAAGTGTGCTGTAAGGTCATAATTAACAGGAGAAAATGGGGCAGTCGGAAAATACTCCGACATGCTATCATGTTAGCTACTGTGTTATATATGCCACCGTTTGTTGTTACATTACACATGGTTTATAGGCAGAGCGGCACCAGTGAGATACAGCAATGTGTGTGACGCACACTGTTTCCCTATGTGGGACTGCTTCATAAGTGAAAGTGAGGCCACAGACGGACGAGACATGTTTGACAAGCACGTGAGTGCGACCTCAAGCTAACATCTCAGTAAGGGAGAAACAAGCACCAATGTTACTGTATGTTGCCAAATGTTGTGCCGCGGCAAACACAAACACATGCATCCCTGCGGCTGAGTGACCATTATAAACCTCTCTCGAAACAGATGTGGATCGGAGTGCCATGGCTGCACTCTCGCATCCATCCCAACGGTGTATCCATAGAGACCAAACACGGGGTACACACAGTCATGGAGGACAATGGAGACATTTTCACAATTTCGGATCTACACGGGTGGCCACTTAATGCACCATATAATTTGGCTTCTTGGTAATCTGGAATCCAAGAGTGTAAGAACACAACTGAAGAGGGTGGAAAGAGCATTGTCCTACAGAAACAAAAGAGGTGTAGAAAGGCAACATCAAGCATACTAAAAAGCCCGTCACAAATATGACAACTGTATATTAAATTGTATTGATGAGGATTGCAATGGTAACCACAGCCGTCTTAGCTCACAATGCTCACAATGCCGAACCCCGAGTGTGAAGACAGCCAGGCAGAATTGATGGACAGTATGTTATTATACGCGGGGGAAGTAGCCCACTAGGCCTAGCATGCCTTTCAAATATCAAATGTGAATAAGCTTGATTCCCTCTATTCTGGTTTTGACTGTTTCCTCCCAGTCAGTCAATCCAGCTCCAGGGTTTCTTACGTAATACTTCCACTGTTTTTAACTGCCACCAAAAAGGCCCATTTGAATATGGACTCAATGCCCTGTCACCGACAGGATTCAGTGGGAAGAATATGCTTCAGAAGTGTGCCTTTTTTGGTGTCTGCGCTGGTCTTTTCAGGGTCCAAAACAGCCTCATTGCATTATAATTTAGTTACAGAGTTGGCATAGCTATCGCTCAACTTTGCTGAAAAGTCTGCAGATGATAAGAACTCTTTTATGTGATTTTACAGGTCAGTAGCTCTTGCCAACTTTTGCATTTAAGGAGTGTTATTTTCATTCCAAATGGAAAGCAATGGAAAAAAAACAAAGATATATTTTCTTATTATTACATTGAGTCTCTCTCTTGAGGCATTCAAGGAAGAAACTCTGAGAAGCTCTGAGAGATGGGCTCACCAACGTCTGCCTAGTGCCAGATGATCCACTCTGGTTGCAACAGTACAGCTGTGCTCTTTTAGCACATAAACACGGAGAGAGTGGTTTCTGTAAATACCCTTCACTCAGCGCTTCCTGAGACCTGCCTGCCTCTCCTCTCTCTCAGGCCCAGATGGCAGTCATTAAGGTGCTGCTGCCAAGTCTGGAAGTCTTTGATTTGGAGAGCAGATTATATCCGTGGGAGCTTTACTGTGGCAGTGGTGCACACACACATGTAAAAAGTCCCAGGCATGCAGGCGGACACCCCGAACAGCCTGCCTGACAGCCCCTCCAGTTCCTTCCACACACAGGCAGGGGAGGTAGGAATCTATGGGAGGAATGAGATCCGAGGCTGGGAAGGGGATTGGGAAGGGTGGGTGTAAAGGAATGCCTCCTTTATTTACCTAACTTTTGGTGCTATGTGTGCTTCGCAGCAACCGCAGCAGCCGTAGGTACGAGGAGCACGAGGCAGTGCGTGAGAGCTTTTAGTTTCCCTCAGATCCACTGTTTTGAAGTGCTTCCTTTTTGGGACTGGGTCGTTTTGTCAGGAAAACAGTTCATTAAAAAGGGAGAGACTTTGGAGTTGGGAGAGTTCCTGCCATATAACATCCCAAGTAATCAGTCCCAGTCACGGAACCCATCTCTCTAGATGCTCCAAGTAATACTCCGATATCTAGTGGAGACCAGGGATGGACATGTGTTTCAGGAATGGACAATAGGCCTATTTTTCATGAACAATAAGTATTGTGTTGTCTAAAGAACAAGTAGAAGATGAAAGGGTCATTCAAATGCTACATGATTACCAACATGTGTACAGACGGTGACCGTGCAGTTGAACACAAGGTCAGTGTATGACACATGTATGACACGTGACGGTTCTAAACTAATTCAATTAACGTCAAACACTGCCGAGTGCAGCTCCTTAGACTGAGGTGTATCTCTTAGTAGTATGTGTTGTGCGTCAGTATGATTATTGTGGCATCAGTAGCCTCTGTAACACTAGTAACCTGTCCACTTGTCTGACCACACAGGTCTCCGACACAAGCATATGTTGTAAGCCATCCATGCAAGTACGATGTAGTGATTACGTAGAAGAAAATGATTGAGAAATCAACATTCTGAGCCAGAACTAGAGGTCATTTTGTAAGTGTTGCAAAAAGGAAACATTTGTCTTAAGGTTGCCATCATTGGTTTCCAGACTGAGGAAATAGGGCCACATACATATTGATGGACAAGTTAGAGAGATTGCTTCCCTTCCAAATTCTGCATATTTCACAGATAC
Organism: Oncorhynchus gorbuscha; assembly: GCF_021184085.1. Lineage (NCBI taxonomy): Eukaryota > Metazoa > Chordata > Actinopteri > Salmoniformes > Salmonidae > Oncorhynchus > Oncorhynchus gorbuscha. Next base: position 37,249,041 of record NC_060182.1, on the reverse strand, counting down.
TTCAAGAGTAACTTTGATGTTCCCTCTACACAACAAAAGAACAAACATGATTATATATTTTTTTCTTATGTGATTTATGAGGTCAGAATACTGCCATTGACAACCATTCGTTTAATGGTAAAGAAGTAAGAAATGAGGCTGTCAGGTTTAGTCAGAAAGGTAACCAAATATTACAAAAGACAAAGATGGTCTCCATACATAGAAAACCCACTAAATAGTTGATGCTTTCAAAAATATGTATACCATTACACAATATGTTCCATCACAAGCCAATGCCTTTGCTATCATTTCTGTTTTCTTACCACAAAATGTTGCATTTGTTCAACATTTCCAGAATATTGTTCCACAAAATTGAAATAAAAAAACGGATTATTTTCATAATCAGTGGTCTATTACAAGTATTTCTGAAGGGTAATATTTCGTTTTCCTCACTTGGATCCATGCTGGGTCTCACACAGGGTTAATTCACCATGCGCCCACTGTCCATTCATCCAAGGTTGTCGGATGATAAGCAATGGACATTTTTACGCATTTCTTTTAAAAATAGCAAATATATGTATTAATAGTAAATAGCCCTGTCCAGCCTTATGCAATTCACTGCAATAATTGCCTTGCAATGGAAATATAGGATAAATTAATTGAAATTAGGCACACACAAAAAATCACTCTGACAGCAATTTACCATAGCTTATTTACAATATGAAGTAAATGAAAGGCTATGCTGTTCAACTATATGCAGACTCATGGCGTTTTGGAATGTTTGAATCCTGGAAATCGTCTTCCTCGATAGGGCGAATCCCTGAAGAATTCAACAAGCGAGCAGAATATCTGCGCAAATTCTTACCTGAACCGGGGTGAATCTTTCACACATTCTTCAAAATCCACCGTCATTTTGGCTGGATTCAGTCTTCAATCTTAATTCATAAATTTCATTTCCAGAAAAATTATAAACGATAGAAGACTGTAGATATATGTAGACTATTCCGATGTGCAGCGATAGCCAACTCTCCCCGTCTTCACTGCGCTACTAAACTGAAACAAGAGCCTGGCATATTTGAACCGCTAGACCGCTGCAAAAATAGGGACTATCGTCATAGTTCATTCTCAACAAAAAGCGCACTCAAATTTAGAGATCTATCCTGACTGAAATCACCGCGCATATGATAGCCTACAACACACAGCATATGTGTATAAGGTCATGATGTCAATATCAATTAAACAAATGTATTTCTAGGTATTACGCCAATACTGCAGAGACAGTATAAGTGCACATAGTCTGCAGTTTGCCCTAACCCTAGCAGTTCATGGACGCTTATCACACAGTGTGTGTGTGTGTGTGTGTGTGTGTGTGTGTGTGTGTGTGTGTGTGTGTGTGTGTGCGTGCGTGCGTGCGTGCGTGCGTGCGTGCGTGCGTGCGTGCGTGCGTGAGTGAATGAATGAATGGTACTACAGTCAGTATACTTGAGAGTGTATCAGAGTGAATTAACTGTTTTGAGCTTGGAGTTTCCTCTCTAGGCTCAGTCAGTCAGATGACCTTTGGCCTCTCATCACAGCTGGCAGTCCTTGACTGAAGCACAACTAAATTCCTCTTTTCCCCAGTGCCCATCTCTGTTGATATCTGGAGGCAACACATTCACACAGGCAAACAGATTCTCACAGAGAAACATGATATTAAAAAGGATTTCTTCCCTGGCAGCCCAATGTGATAACTGATACAGTGAATATGCTAACATCTGGCATGGCTCTGGTTCAAGAAGGAGTTGAGGATCTCTAGAGCTGTGCAGAAATCTCCACTATTAATCTGGAATTTATTACCCCTACTCGCCTCTCACACATGCAATGGGTCGGTTTTTGTCATCACCAAATCTGTCCCTTTAGAATCACAAGTCTGAGATTCCAAAGTCACATACAGCCTAACTCTTCAGTCTGTGAAATGGTCTTCTATTGCTATGTGATACAATAACTAACACTATAGACACCCACACCCAGGCAACATCATGATGGACATTATAATCCAGGTAGTTTGGGCCGTGTATGCTGATTGGCTGAAACAGCATTCTAGCCGTGTGTATATCAGACAATATACCTGATGCCAAACTACTTTTTTTTACTGTTATATTTATGTTGGTAACTGGTTTATAATAGCAATAAGGCACTAACAACCTATGGAAATTATGGGGAAGAAATTCATGACAGGTGTATTAATTATCTAAGATGATGAGAGAGAAACATCTACCTGCCAGCTGTTCAATGTTCAATGAACCCCATAAATATAGAATACCATATTTCAAGTGCATCCTCCATCCTCCACCCCCCCCCCCCCATCCCCATACGTAAGGCCAAAAAGAAAGAATATTATTAATTCACAGGAAATGGGAAAGCTGGAGGGAGAGAGTGCTAGAGATTTCATGGCAGGTTTTTATAGAACACTATTGTTCCTTCTTATCCCTGCTTTCAGAGGCTAGCTGTACCCCGGAATAGGAATGATCTCACCGCCCGGCCCTCGCCTCACTACTCTGCTGATGGGGAGATGTCTTGACTAGCTGGATGCAATGCTGCCAGTCAAGACTTGGCCTGACTAACTCGTTTTTCTTTTCATGGAGATGTAAGCATGAAGTCACAAGAACTAAATAAACTAAATAAACTAAATGATGATAAGGGGTGAAGCAAAGGATGGATACATTCCGATCATGGGATAGACCTGGAAACCATAACATTGCGGTTCATTTCATCGATGTCATTCAATGACACCACTGTTGGCTCAACTCTCAAGACCATTTCATTTTAAAAGTGTGATTAAATTGGACTCCTGTGCCCCAGGAGTGAGATTATACATGACAGGTTTTAATATGTATGAAAGGAAAAATAGAGGGCAGGCATTTGTTTAAATTATGATTTAAAGATATAGTTATTTATTAGAGATTTGCAAAAATGTAACCCATTGAGTAATCGCAATTCAAACTGGGGACTGACTCACGAACACAGGTGCCAACCCTGTGCCAAAAACGCACACACAAAAACATTTGTGGTGTCAGCAAATTAAATTTCCTAACTACTTCCTTTCCTTGATGAAGTGTTAAAGTTTACTTAGAAAACTCATCTCTTTCCCATTAAAATACTGTGTTTCAGTCTATGTATCTGACAGACAGCCATTGACCCATATTCTTTCTTTTTGGCATTACAGTGAGCCGAGACAGTGGGTCAACTGTCCTTGAGGCAGGAAGAGGATAGAGGAATGTGTTCTACTGGAGCAGGTGTTGTGGAGTTTGTTAGTCTATCACAAAAGCAGCATCCCTGCATGCTGCAAACCCATGAGTCTCTCTTACATCCTTCATCTCTTCAGGCCCTAAATTTAGACTTGCTTAAATCAAGGCCTTTCTCTCTCTCTCATCCCTTGCTCCCTTTCTTCCTCCGAGATCAAAGCCTTTCTACTCGTTCCACATTCACAGCTTTTGAAAGCTATTGAGTCAGCAGACTGATCTGAACACGCTGGGTGAGATATTTGAAGGAAACTTCTCATTTAATGCGACCATGCAGAGAGAAAGAGAGTTTGAGAGAGAGAGAGAGAGAGAGAGAGGAGAGAGAGAGAGAGAGAGAGAGAGAGAGAGAGAGAGAGAGAGAGAGAGAGAGAGAGAGAGAGAGAGAGAGAGAGAGAGAGAGAGAGAGAGAGAGAGAGAGAGAGAGAGAGAGAGAGAGAGAGAGAGAGAGAGAGAGAGAGAGAGAGAGAGAGAGAGGGAGAGAGAGAGAGAGAGAGAGAGAGAGAGAGAGAGAGAGAGAGAGAGAGAGAGAGAGAGAGAGAGAGAGGAGGGGAGGGAGGGAGGAGAGAGAGAGAGAGAGAGAGAGAGAGAGAGAGAGAGAGAGAGAGAGAGAGAGAGAGAGAGAGAGAGAGAGAGAGAGAGAGAGAGAGAGAGAGAGAGGCCACCCCTGCACCTATGAACATACAGTGCATTCGGAAAGTATTCAGACCCATATATTTTTTCCACATTTTGTTATGTCACATCCTTATTCTAAAATGTATTAAATCATTTTCCCCCTCACCAATCTACACACAATACCCCATAATGACAAAGCTAAGAGTGATTCTCTGATCCACCTCTACGCAGACGACACCATTCTGTATACATCTGGCCCTTCTTTGGACACTGTGTTAACAACCCTCCAAATGAGCTTCAATGCCATACAACACTCATTCCATGGCCTCCAAGTGCCTTTAAATGCTAGTAAAACTAAATGCATGCTCTTCAACTAATTGCTGCCCGCATCCGCCCGCCCGACTAGCATCACTACTCTGGATGGTTCTGACTCAGAATATGTGGACAACTACAAATACCTAGGTGTCTGGTTAGACTGTAAACTCTCCTTCCAGACTCACATTAAGCATCTCCAATGTCAAATTAAATCTAGAATCGGCATCCTACATCTCAACAAAGCCTCCTTCCCTCATGCTGCCAAACATAGCCTCGTAAAACTGACTATCCTAAATGGCGATGTAATTTACAAAATAGCCTCCCACACTCTACTCAGCAATCTGGATGTACTATACCACAGTGTCATCCGTTTTGTCACCAAAGCCCCATATACTACCCACCACTGTGACCTAGATGCTCTCGCTGACTGGCCCTCACTACATATTCATCGCCAAACCCACTGGATCCAGGTCACCTATAAGTCTTTGCTAGGTAAAGCCCCACCTTATCTCAGCTCACTGGTCACCATAGCAACACCCACCCGTAGCACGCACTCCAGCAGGTTTATTTCACAGGTCATCCCCAAAGCCAACACCTACTTTGGTCGCTTTTCCTTCCACTTCTCTGCTGCCAATGACTGGAACGAATTGCAAAAATCACTGAAGCTGGAGACTTATATCTCCCTCTCTAACTTTAAGCATCAGCTGTCAGAGCAGCTTACCGATCACTTTACCTGTACACAGCCAATCTGTAAATAGCACTCCCAACTACCTCATCCCCATATTATTACTTACCCTCTTGCTCTTTTGCACCCCAGTATCTCTACTTGCACATCATCATCTGCACATGTATCACTCCAGTGTTAATGCTAAATTGAAATTATTTAGCCTCTATGGCCTTACCTCCCTAATCTTCCACATTTGCACACACTGTACAAATAATTTTCTATTGTGTTATTGACTGTACGTTTGTTTATGTGTAACTGTGTTGTTGTTTTTTGTCGCACTGCTTTGCTTTGTCTCGGCCAGGTCGCAGTTGTAAATGAGAACTTGTCTCAACTGACCTACCTGGTTAAATAAAGGTGAAATAAAATAAATACAATTTAAAAAACAGGTTTTTAGAAATAATTGCAAATTTATTAAAAATAAAAAACCTAAATGCACCAATTTGTAAGTCGCTCTGGATAAGAGCGTCTGCTAAATGACTTAAATGTAAATGTAATCACATTTACATAAGTATTCAGACCCTTTACTCAGAACTTTGTCGAAGCACCTTTGGCAGTGATTACAGCCTTGAGTCACACTGCAAGCTTGGCACATCTGTATTTGATTTTTTTAAATGAACTAGACCTGATGAACTAGACCCCCGCCTCCTACACCTAGCTGCAGACATCATTGCTCCACCCTTAACATGTATTTTTAACCTTACGCTTGATGGAAATCCCCAAGTTATGCAAATCTGTTTTTGTACTGCCTCTCCTGAAACGTGGAAATCCCTCACTACTTGACAACTATCGACCCATATCAAAATTGTCTGTACTGTCAAAGGTACTGGAGTCCTTAGTTAGTAGGCAGCTAAAGACCTACTTCCAAGAAAACAACATTTTAAATGGAATGCAATCAGGTTTTAGGTCTGGCCACAGCACTGTTTCAGCAACATTGAAGGTTTTAAATGACATCCACTGTACTCTTGATCAAAAGTTACATTGTGTGTCTGTTTTTATTGACTTGTCGAAGGCTTTTGACACCGTGGACCATGCTGTGTTAGTACAAAGGTTAAAATGTTGTGGAATTACTGGTCATGCTCTAGATTGGTTTATAAATCACCTATCAAATCATACACAATGTGTAATGGCGTATGGTTGTAAATGCAGTCCATAGAGATGTGCTCAGGTGTTCCGAAGGTTCTATTTTGGGCCCACTGTTGTTCATTTTGTATATCAACAACATTGGGGGTCTTATTGAAACAGAGGATGTGTCACGTTCTGACCTTAGTTCCTTTGTTTCATCTTTTGTTTTAGTAGGGTGGTTATTTTCAGTATTTGTGTGTCTGCACCAGACAGAACTGTTTCGGTTGTTTCTTTGTTGTTGGTTATTCAGTGTTCAGGTTTTTCATTAAATACGATGAACACTTACCACGCGCCGCTTTGGTCTTCACCTTCTTCCCAAGACAGCCGTTACAGAACCACCCACCAACAAAGGACCAAGCAGCGTGGTAAGGGCAGCAGCAGCAGAGAGGTGGTCGGTCGACCCAGGGAGAGTGCCGGAGCCCGCCTGGGATTCTCTGGAACAATGTGAGGAGGGTTGCCGGAGAATGGAGTTGGCACGGCGGTCAAGGAAGCCTGAGAGGCAGCCCCCAAAAGATTTGGAGGGGGCACACGGGGAGTGTGGCGAAGTCAGGTAGGAGACCTGCGCCAACTTCCCATGCTTACCGGAGAGAGAGAGGGACCGGGCAGGCACTGTGTTATACCGTGAGGCGCACAGTGTCCCCGGTGCGTGTGCATAGCCCAGGGCGGTACATTGCAGCGCCTCGTATCGGCCGGGCTAGAGTGGGCATCGAGCCAGGTGCCATGAAGCCGGCTCAGTGCATCTGGTCTCCAGTGCGTCTCCTCGGACCGGTGTACATGGCACCAGCCCTATGCATGGTGTCCCCGGTTCGCCAGCACAGCCCATTGCGGGCTATTCCACCTCGCCGCACTGGACTGGCTACGGGGAGCATTCAGCCAGGTAGGGTTGGGCAGTCTTGGTGCTCGAGACCTCCAGTGCGCCTCCACGGTCCGGTCTATCCAGTGCCGCCTCCACGCACCAGCCCTCCGGTGGCAGCCCCCCGCACCAGGCTGTCTCTCCGTCTCCTCCCTACAGGTGCTCCCGCCTGTCCAGCGCTGCCAGAGCCTTCCTCCTGCCCAGCGCTGCCAGAGTCTCCCGTCTGTCCGGAGCTGCAAAAGTCTCCCGCCTGTCCGGAGCTGCCGGAGTCTCCCGCCTGTCCGGCGCTGCCGGAGTCTCCCGCGTGTCCGGCGCTGCCGGAGTCTCCCGCCTCTCCGGCGCTACCGGAATCTCCAGTCTGAGGTCGCTGCTCGAAAGAGTCCACGGAGGCGGTTGAGGAGGCGGAGAAAGACTATGGTGGAGTGGGGTCCACGTCCCGCACTAGTGCCGCCAACACGGACAGACACCCACCCAGACCATCCCCCATAGGTTTAGGTGTTGCGGCCGAAGTCCGCACCTTTTAACCTTTGTACTAACACAGCATGGTCCACGGTGTCAAAAGCCTTCGACAAGTCAATAAAAACAGACACACAATGTAACTTTTGATCAAGAGCACAGTGGATGTCATTTAAAACCTTCAATGTTGCTGAAACAGTGCTGTGGCCAGACCTAAAACCTGATTGCATTCCATTTAAAATGTTGTTTTCTTGGAAGTAGGTCTTTAGCTGCCTACTAACTAAGGACTCCAGTACCTTTGACAGTACAGACAATTTTGATATGGGTCGATAGTTGTCAAGTAGTGAGGGATTTCCACGTTTCAGGAGAGGCAGTACAAAAACAGATTTGCATAACTTGGGGATTTCCATCAAGCGTAAGGTTAAAAATACATGTTAAGGGTGGAGCAATGATGTCTGCAGCTAGGTGTAGGAGGCGGGGGTCTAGTTCATCAGGTCTAGTTCATTTTTAAAAATCAAATACAGATGTGCCAAGCTTGCAGTGTGACTCAAGGCTGTAATCACTGCCAAAGGTGCTTCGACAAAGTTCTGAGTAAAGGGTCTGAATACTTATGTAAATGTGATATTTAGGTTTTTTATTTTTTATAAATTTGCAATTATTTCTAAAAACCTGTTTTTTTTATTTTATTTTTTTTATTTCACCTTTATTTAACCAGGTAGGTCAGTTGAGACAAGTTCTCATTTATAACTGCGACCTGGCCGAGACAAAGCAAAGCAGTGCGACAAAAAACAACAACACAGTTACACATAAACAAACGTACAGTCAATAACACAATAGAAAATTATTTGTACAGTGTGTGCAAATGTGGAAGATTAGGGAGGTAAGGCCATAGAGACAAAATAATTACAATTTAGCATTAACACTGGAGTGATACATGTGCAGATGATGATGTGCAAGTAGAGATACTGGGGTGCAAAAGAGCAAGAGGGTAAGTAATAATATGGGGATGAGGTAGTTGGGAGTGCTATTTACAGATTGGCTGTGTACAGGTAAAGTGATTGGTAAGCTGCTCTGACAGCTGATGCTTAAAGTTAGAGAGGGAGATATAAGTCTCCAGCTTCAGTGATTTTTGCAATTCGTTCCAGTCATTGGCAGCAGAGAAGTGGAAGGAAAAGCGACCAAAGTAGGTGTTGGCTTTGGGGATGACCTGTGAAATAAACCTGCTGGAGTGCGTGCTACGGGTGGGTGTTGCTATGGTGACCAGTGAGGAAGTACAGTTCCCGCTCAGCCCAGTCAAAACTGTTCGCTGCTCTGGCCCCCCAATGGTGGAACAAACTCCCTCACGACGCCAGGACAGCGGAGTCAATCACCACCTTCCGGAGACACCTGAAACCCCACCTCTTTAAGGAATACCTAGGATACGATAAGTAATCCCTCTCACCCCTCCTCCCCCTTTAAGATTTAGATGCACTATTGTAAAGTGACTGTTCCACTGGATGTCATAAGGTGAATGCACCAATTTGTAAGTCGCTCTGGATAAGAGCGTCTGCTAAATGACTTAAATGTAAAATGTAATGTAATGGGGGGGGGTACTGTTACGGTCTGACCTTAGTTCCTTTGTTATGTCTTTATTTTAGTATAGGCAGGGCGTGAGTTGGGTGGGCTGTCTATGTTAGTTTGTCTATGGCCTGGTATGGTTCTCAATCAGAGGCAGCTGTCTATCGTTGTCCCTGATTGAGAACCATATTATGGTAGCCTGTTTTCCATTGTGTTTTGTGGGTGGTTATTTTCAGTCTTTGTGTGTCTGCACCAGACAGAACTGTTTCGGTTGCTTCTTTGTTGTTTGTTATTCAGTGTTCAGTTTTTTCATTAAATAAGATGAACACTTACCACGCTGTGCTTTGGTCCTCACCTTCTTCCCAAGACAGCCGTTACAGGATGTTCATTTTTATGCAGATGATACTGTTCTTTATTCAAGTGGTAGTAATTTATCTTTAGCTTTTGAAAATGTCCAAAGAGCATTTAACATCATACAACAGAATCTGTATGATTTAAAGCTGATTAAAATGTATGGTATTTTCAAATGCCAGGCATGTTACAAATCATGTCACTGCTACATTGGCTGGACATACTATAGAGCAAGTTAAAGTGTACAAATCTTTGGGTGTGTGGGTTGGTGATGAGCTGAGCTTTACTGTGCATGTAGAGAACATGATAAGGAAGCTCAAGCTGAAAATAGGATTTTATTACCGGCATAAGGCTTGTTTTTCTTTTGAGGCCAGGAAGGAGTTGGTACGATGTACATTACTGTCGGTTTTAGATTTGAGTAATGTTATATATATATGCAGGCCTCAGCCACTACCCTGAGAGCACTTCATTCAGTGTATCGTGCACCCCTCAGGTTCATTACAAATCAGAAACGTCTAACACATCATCGTGATCTCAACAGCACTGTTGCCTGGTCGTCATTGACCTTGCGTAGGCTTAAACACTGGTATACACTGATTTATAAGGCCATATTGGGTAAAATGCCATTTTATCTCTGTTCTTTTTTAGTCAGGTCAGTAAATCAATTTCCCATTCTGATTTGCTTCTAACAGAACCAAAAATTAGAACAGGTCATGCTAGAAATAGTTTTCGTTACTTAGCATCGCGGTCCTGGAATTCTCTCCTGAACATTTGAATATGTGATGATCTAGTTTCATTGGTGGAGTTTAAACACTTGATCGATGTATATATCACAGAAGAGTGTAATTGTTTTTAGGCCAGCTGTTTTTAGTCAAGATGTTTGTGTTTTTAATGTAATATGTAATTGTTGTACTGTATGTGTGTTTATAGTTTAGTTTAATGTTGTGTTAGTGTATGTAAGTTGTTTTGTCTGAAGCGTTGTTCCCCCTGCTGCTATTGGACCAGGTCTCTCTTGGAAAAGAGATATTATCTCAATGAGAAAAAACCTGTATAAATAAAGTTAAAATAAAAAATATATATATATATTTTTAGGAGTTTCTCCCATTTTTCTCTGCAGATCCTTTCAAGCTCTGTCAGGTTGGATGGGGAGTCGCTGCACAGCGATTTTCAGGTCTCTCCAGAGATGTTCGATTGGGTTCATCTCTGGCTGGGCCACTCAAGGACATTCAGAGACTTGTCCCAACGCCACTCCTGTGTTGTCTTGGCAATGTGGTTAGGGTCGTTGTCCTGTTGCAAGATGAATCTTCGCCCCAGTCTGGGGTCCTGAGCGCTCTGGAGCAAGTTTTCATCAAGGATCTCTCTGTACTTTGCTTGGTTCATCTTTCCTTCGATCCTGACTAGTCTCCCAGTCCCTGACGCTGAAAAACATCCTCACAGCATGATCCTGCCACCACCATGCTTCACCATACAGATGGTGCCAGGTTTCCTCCAGACGTGCCGCTTGGCATTCAGGCCAAAGAGTTCAATCTTGGTTTCATCAGGCCAGATAATTTTGTTTCTCATGGTCTGAGAGTCCTTTAGGTGTCTCCAAGTGGGCTGTCATGTGCCTTTTACTGAGGAGTGGCTTCCGTCTGGCCACTCTACCATAAAGGCCTGATTGGTGGAGTGTTTCAGAGATGAGTCTTGATGGTTCCAAAGTTCTTCCATTTAAGAATGATGGAGGCCACTGTGCTCGCTCTCGCTCTCTGTCTCTTGCAGTGCATGCTGGGAGATTTTTGGAGTTTGAGATTTGGTGTGGAGGGCTCTGTCCTAACTTGTTTTCTGGACTCTGTCTTGGTCTTTTCTTTCAATTTGTATCTTATATGGTGGAGGGTTAATACACTATTTGTTGTAGCGGTATCCACAGGGTTTTTCAAAGTTAGGGTGGAAGAGGACAGAGTTAGTTTCCTGGGGTTTGGAAGGTGTGGTGTGCATGATGGCTTCTAAACCTAGCTCGGAGGAGACGCTGCCGTTATGGCATGGATTCAGGTGTGTTCCTGAGAATGGAGTTAAGGTGGAGGAGGTTCTACTCGCAGTCCGTGAACAGGTAGGAGCTGAATTTATACATTCAGCGGAGACAGCGGAGGCTGGGCCTAGTTATGCCAGGGATGGTGGTGTAGATGAGGCTGGGCCTAGTCATGCCAGAGATGGTGGTGTAGCTGAGGCTGGGCCTAGTCATGCCAGAGATGGTGGTGTAGCTGAGGCTGGGCCTAGTCATGCCAGAGATGGTGGTGTAGCTGAGGCTGGGCCTAGTCATGCCAGAGATGGTGGTGTAGCTGAGGCTGGGCCTAGTCATGCCAGAGATGGTGGGGTAGCTGAGGCTAGGACTAGTCATGCTATGGATGGTGGTGTAGCTAAGGCTGAGCCTAGTCATGTTATGGATGGTGGTGTAGCTGAGGCTGGGACTAGTCATGCTATGGATGGTGGTGTAGCTGAGGCTGGGCCTAGTCATGCTATGGATGGTGGTGTAGAGGAAGCTGGGCCTAGTCAGGCTATAGAATGTGCGGTAGATGAGGCTGGGCATAGTCATGCTATGGAGGGTGGTGTAGATGAGACTGAGTCTCGTCAGGTTATGTTAAGTGGATGAGGAGAGTATAGTGGGGAAGTGTAAGAGACTGGGTGGGGGTCAAGCAGAAAAGGAAAAAGGGGGGAGAAGAAAGGAGGTGGGAGCGGAGAGGATTGTGTGGTCATAGGCACCAAGGAACCTTTCCCTGGTGATGGGGGGGGGGGCCTGACCAGAGGGGAATGGCAGGTAGTCAGGATGGGAGATGGAGATGAGGAGGAAAGTGAGTCTAAGGAAGAGCATGATGAGGAGGCTTTTTTTCAGACTACTCTTCAATGGGTCCGGAGCTGACAGCCAGTCAAGCAGAGGGGTCAAAGTACACGTTGAGAGAACTGACAAGGTTCCTGAATGAGATCAAGGGGAAAAAAGATCATCTTGAGGCTTTTTTTCTGATCCGAGAAAGTTTGTAAGATCAGTAGAACATGCTATGAAAAATGACAGGCATGGTGTTCTCTCACCCAGGAGACGGTTTAGGTTGAGGAAGTGGGTCACAACAGTGCGTATAGTTCTACCTTCAGACACTGTTTAGATGTATAGTTTCTTTCTGACACTGGGGCTTTTTGAGCTAGGGTCTCCATGCTCAAGGAAATGGATGCTCCCAGCTCCTTCTTCTTTGGTTTGGAAAGACAGAGCGGTGAAGCCAAGGGTATGCATTGTTTACGGCTGTCTGATGAGCGGGTGACCTCTGTGGTGGGGGAGGTGCGAGAGCGAACTGGGGAGTTTTATAGGGCAGAAATGTGTAATCCTACGTGTGCTAAGGTCTTGTTCGCAGAACTCCCTAAACTCTCTCTGGCACAGAGGGATGTAATGGACAGTCCACTGTTGTCCCATGAACTGGCAGAGGCCGTAACCCAGATGTCCCCCGGTCATGCACCGGGGGTCGAGGGACTCCCAGTGAGGTTCTATTAAAAATTATGGGGAAGAATTGGAGTGGACTTCATTTGCGTGTTGCATGAATGCGTCGGGGTAGGAGAGTTGCTGATGAGCTGCCGTCGGGCGGCTTTGACTCTCCTGCCCAAAGAAGGGGACTTGTGTGAACTTAAGAACTGGAGGCCTGTGGCATTGCTCTATGCGGACTGCAAGATATTTGCCAAGGTCCTCTCTAACAGACTGAAGTCCCATCTGGACTCGATTGTACATAAGGATCTAACATACTGTGTACCGGGACGCTCAATCACGGATAACTTGTTCTTAATCAGGGACATGTTGGACTTGTCAAGAGGTTCTAATGTGAACTTTGGACTGGTCTCTTTAGATCAATAGAATGCTTTTGATGGAGTGGACCATGAGTATCTGTTTAATGTGATGTCTTTGTTTGGGTTTGGGGAAAGGTTTTTGACCTGTGTGAAGATGTTGTATGCTGGGGCATCATGTATGGTCAAGGTGGGAGGGAGGCTCAGTAGGCCCGTCTGGGTGAGACGGGGCATTAGACAAGGATGCCCTCTATCGGGGCAGTTATATACACTAGCCATTGAGCATGCAGGGAGTCTGCTGTACAGGCATGAGTGTATTGACAGGCATGTGCTTCCTGGGGGTTTGCAGTGGGGTTGTGAAGGGCTCAAAATGTTTGGGGTGTACCTGGGCTCAGAGAGGTGGGTCAGGAAGAACTGGGAGGGGCTGTCACCGGCAGTGGTGTCAACCCCCCCCCCCCCCGCTGCAACACAAGCTGGTGGACTTTTTCTGGTCAGGCCATCACTGGCTGAAGGCAGCAGTGTTGTACATGACAGTTCACGAAGGAGGACAGGGCCTGGTGGAACTGGAGAGCAGTGTGGCTGCATTCCGACTAAAGGTGGCACAGAGACTGCTGTACCACACTGATGTTGGCTGGAGGGAACCAGCAGACGCACTGCTGAGGAGAGCTGGTGGATTAGGGTTGGACCGGCAGATGTTCCTCATGAGGCTGGAGAGGCTGAGTACAGCAGGTCTATCTGATTTTTACTCTGCAGTGCTGAGGGCCTGGGAGCTGCTAAGGCCCACATGAGAAGGGGGTGTAGAGCCTGGACTGTGGGTGTGGGAGGAGCCTATCTTCCAAAACCCAGCCATCCCTTTGAGATCGGTTCAGTCGGCCACCCTGCAGAGGCGACTGATGGCAGTGGGTTTACTAAGGCTGGGTGACCTGCGACTGCTGGTAGAGGAGGGGTGGAAAACCCTGGCAGTCCTGGCACAAGAAACAGGAATAATGTCTCTTAGGCTGCTGGAGAGTTTCCTGTAGGAGGTCCAGGAGGCACTGGGGGTGTTTGAGCGGCCAAAGGGGGAGGGGCCACCAATGTTTCCGCCATTGCAGGTGACGGCAGAGACTGGGGACTGGCAAGGGGGTTTGGAGGACTTGTTAGATTTTAACACTCCGAGACTGGGGGAGTTTGAGGGGGTGGGAGGCAAAACCCTCTACAACCTCTACGTTAAGGTGAGGAACATTAGGAGCCTAACAGGAGTGAATGTGGTTATGTGGGGAGGAGAGTATGGTGGGTTTTAGATGGAGGGAGCTCTACAAACCCCCAGCACCAAAGAGGTCAGGGGACTTCAGATGGAGGGATCTACATGTTGCCCTGGCCACTAACAGCTGGTTGGCACGGGTTGAACCGGGAGTCGGGCAGGGGTGTCTTTTCTGTGTTATGAGAGAAACTGTGATTCATGTGTTTTCTGTGTGCACCAGGTTAATGCCATTAATGTCTGGGTTGGAATGTCTGTGTGAGAGGTTTGGGGTGTTTTTTTTACTGTTGGGATGTTTATAATGGGGTACAGGTATTCAGATAATCTCTCTCTCTCTCTCTCTCTCTCTCTCTCTCTCTCTCTCTCTCTCTCTCTCTCTCTCTCTCTCTCTCTCTCTCTCGCTGATGGGAGGACACTAGGGTATGGAGGAAACCACATGAGTACATGCATTCATCATGCTGCTTGTCAACATTGCTGGCTGGTGGTTGTGTGATGGTGTGCGGTGTGTTTTCGTGGCACACATTGGGCCCCTTGATAAAAGTGGAGCAGCATTTGAATGCCACAGTATATCTGAAAATCACTGCCAATCAGGTGCATCCCTTCATGGCAGCAATGTTTCCATCTGTGAATGGATTTTTTCGCCTTGGAAAATGCCCCATTCCACAAGGCTAGGATTGTCTAGGAATGGTTCCACGAACATGGCAGTGAATTCAGTTTACTGCAGTGGGCTGCCCAGTCACCAGATCTCAATCCAATTTATCATCAGTGGGATGAGATGAAACTAGCTATTCGGAGTAGAGATCCACTACCAGCCAACTTGACACAACCGTGGGAAACATTGGAGTCAACATGGGTCAGCATCTCTGTGGAACGCTTTCGACACTTTGTAGAGTCCATGCCCTGATGAATTGAGGCTGTTCTGGGGACAAAAGGGAGTGCATCTCAATATTAGGAAGGTGTTCCTAATGTTTTGTAGATCCATAGGCTCTTCACTAAAACAATGACAAAGGATCAAAGTGAGCCGTCATTAGGTCCTTTTATTCAGACAATAGTAAGACAAAGTGGTCAAACATCAACCAGTTAAAGGCAGATATTCATCATGAAATCTTGGCCTCAGAGTGCGGTGGAAGACTGATACAGTATGTTTAAATGTCTAAGCATGGGTTGACTGCCACTAGCCTATACTGCCCTACTCATGACCTGTCCCCTGCTGCGTGGCATCCACCACAGAGAGTGCAGATGTAAAATGTCAGCCTCTGAATCGTGAGAAGAGGTCGAGGGTGTTGATGCTGTCGGCTCCGATTTCTGGGACAGCCCTTTCACGGCAAACACAAGCACTGCTGCAGAAGCGTGGAAATATCGGGTGGGTCTCTAGGAAGGTGACCTAGTTTTGCTCCCTTCCACTATCCTAGTATGCATTCCACTCTCTCCCTTTTTTGGTCTGCTGGTGCGAGGGGCGAGCTTCGAGTGAGTCACATCACTGAGCACAAAGCTTGTAACATTATCCCACCTGACTGCTGTTGCAGGGGTTGACGAAGAACCTCTGGAGTGGCTCGGGTGTTGTTATGAACATTTCATATAATGTGTGTGTGTGTGTGTGTGTGTGTGTGTGTGTGTGTGTGTGTGTGTGTGTGTGTGTGTGTGTGTGTGTGTGTGTGTGTGTGTGTGTGTGTGTGTGTGTGTGTGTGTGTGTGTGTGTGTGTGTGTGTGTGTGTGTGTGTGTGTGTGTGTGTGTGCGCGCGTGTGTGTGTTCGCACTACTTCCCTACTCAAACATTTATTCCTCATTATGTCAGCTTTTTTACCTAACCGATTTTTATCTCCTACAGAGTGAAAGGGAATGTGAAGAATAATGGAGTACTAAAATGATGATTGGCTTCCTTCATTATCCATTCACAGTTCATTGGAGCAGAGTAGACTCTAATTCCTCTTCAAGGAAGAGAAAGGGTAACAAGTCTTACAATTCCAAGTATTGAATCCTGCAAGATTCTTATTTTATGAGGTAAGTTGACTGAGAACACATTCTCATTCACAGCAACAACCTGGGGAGTAGTTATAGGGGATGAATGAGCAAATTGGAAGCTAGGGATGGCTAGGTGGCCATGATGGTATGAGGGCCAGATTGGGAACTTAACCAGGACACAGCGGTTAGTGACCACAGAGAGTCAGTACTCCAGTTTAACACCCCAACCAAAAGACAACACCCTACACAGGGCAATGTCCCCAATCACTCCCCTGGGATATTTTTTTTTAGACCACAGGAAAGTGTACCTCCTACTGACCCTCTAACAGTACTTCCAGCAATAGCTAGACTCCCATCCAGGACCTACCCTGCTTTGCTTCAGAGGCAAGCCAGCAGTAGGATGCAGGGTGGTATGCTGCTGGTTCGTAATTCTACAACTACCTTTTTTTTCCAAAGCTGAGATGCTGAAATATTTATTTAGACATCTACCATATATCGTTCAAATAATAATGTAGTTAAAAAATATATATATATATATATATATATATATATATATACACAGTGGGGCAAAAATGTATTTAGTCAGCCACCAATTGTGCAAGGTCTCCCACTTAAAAATATGAGAGAGGCATGTTATTTTCATCATAGGTACACTTCAACTATGACAGACAAAATGAGAAAAAAAAATCCAGAAAATCACATTGTAGGATTTTAATGAATTTATTTGCAAATTATGGTGGAAAATAAGTATTTGGTCACCTACAAACAAGCAAGATTTCTAGCTCTCACAGACCTGTAACTTCTTCTTTAAGAGGCTCCTCTGTCCTCCAGTGTACCTATGATGAAAATTACAGGCCTCTCACAATTGGTGGCTGACTAAATACTTTTTTGCCCCACTGTATATATATATATATACACACATACAGTGCCTTGCGAAAGTATTCGGCCCCCTTGAACTTTGTGACCTTTTGCCACATTTCAGGCTTCAAACATAAAACTGAATTATTTTGTGAAGAATCAACAACAAGTGGGACACAATCATGAAGTGGAACGACATTTATTGGATATTTCAAACTTTTTTAACAAATCAAAAACTGAAAAATTGGGCATGCAAAATGATTCAGCCCCCTTAAGTTAATACTTTGTAGCGCCACCCTTTGCTGCGATTACAGCTGTAAGTCGCTTGGGGTATGTCTCTATAAGTTTTGCACATCGAGAGACTGAATTTTTTTCCCATTCCTCCTTGCAAAACAGCTCGAGCTCAGTGAGGTTGGATGGAGAGCATTTGTGAACAGCAATTTTCAGTTCTTTCCACAGATTCTCGATTGGATTCAGGTCTGGACTTTGACTTGGCCATTCTAACACCTGGATATGTTTATTTTTGAACCATTCCATTGTAGATTTTGCTTTATGTTTTGGATCATTGTCTTGTTGGAAGACAAATCTCCGTCCCAGCCTCAGGTCTTTTGCAGACTCCATCAGGTTTTCTTCCAGAATGGTCCTGTATTTGGCTCCATCCATCTTCTCATCAATTTTAACCATCTTCCCTGTCCCTGCTGAAGAAAAGCAGGCCCAAACCATGATGCTGCCACCACCATGTTTGACAGTTGGGATGGTGTGTTCAGGGTGTTGCTTTTACGCCAAACATAACGTTTTGCATTGTTGCCAAAAGGTTCAATTTTGGTTTCATCTGACCAGAGCACCTTCTTCCACATGTTTGGTGTGTCTCCCAGGTGGCTTGTGGCAAACTTTAAACGATACTTTTTATGGATATCTTTAAGAAATGGCTTTCTTGCCACTCTTCCATAAAGGCCAGATTTGTGCAATATATGACTGATTGTTGTCCTATGGACAGAGGCTCCCACCTCAGCTGTAGATCTCTGCAGTTCATCCAGAGTGATCATGGGCCTCTTGGCTGCATCTCTGATCAGTCTTCTCCTTGTATGAGCTGAAAGTTTAGAGGGACGGCCAGGTCTCGGTAGATTTCCAGTGGTCTGATACTCCTTCCATTTCAATATTATTGCTTGCACAGTGCTCCTTGGGATGTTTAAAGCTTGGGAAATCTTTTTGTATCCAAATCCGGCTTTAAACTTCTTCACAACAGTATCTCGGACCTGCCTGGTGTGTTCCTTGTTCTTCATGATGCTCTCTGCGCTTTTAACGGACCTCTGAGACTATCACAGTGCAGGTGCATTTATACGGAGACTTGATTACACACAGGTGGATTGTATTTATCATCATTAGTCATTTAGGTCAACATTGGATCATTCAGAGATCCTCACTGAACTTCTGGAGAGAGTTGTAAAGGGGCTGAATAATTTTGCACGCCCAATTTTTCAGTTTTTGATTTGTTAAAAAAGTTTGAAATATCCAATAAATGTCGTTCCACTTCATAATTGTGTCCCACTTGTTGTTGATTCTTTACAAAAAAAATACAGTTTTATATCTTTATGTTTGAAGCCTGAAATGTGGAAAAAGGTCGCAAAGGTCAAGGGGGCCGAATACTTTCGCAAGGCACTGTATACATATATATACATACATACATACATACATACATACATACATACATACATACATACATACATACATACATACATACATACATACATACATACATACATACATACATACATACATACATACATACATACATACATACATACATACATACATACATACATACATACATACATACATACATACATACATACATACATACATACATACATACATACATATACATACGTATGTATATATTTCTTTATCAATATATTTTTTTATTCTGATTTGTCAGGGGGTTCTGCAGCACCCTCAGCACCCCTACTTCCCACGGCTATGCAACTAACGTGAATTCAACATGAATTTAACAATACATTTCACCATGACATTGGCTTTAAGGTTAAAAGTTGGGCGAAAAAATACTACATTCCCTTAAGTTGACTTTTTGCAAATCCAATCAGTATCGGCATTGTTTCAACGTCATCACGTTTCTCCCAGTAGGTTCTTTGTAGTGGTTCATTATTGATCATCACACAATACAGTTACTCTGAAATGATAATGATTAGTGAGACTTTACTACGAAGACTCAGCATCCGACTCCATTGGAGAATAACCTGAGAGTGAGCACCTTATCAATCATTGAAATGGTTAATGATAAACATCATCACACATGCCCTCGTGGCCTTTTGTAGGTCAAGCTCGTACGATGCTGTTTCCTTTACCAGAGAGGTATGAGACCAGCCCGAGGCACTTAGCCAACATGCTAACGGCAGCCATGATTAATTCAAGAGCCCCTATTAACGTTGATTACCAAGTCTTTCAGCCCCACTGCTCCCTCCATTCTATCGGCCTGCCGAGGGCACTAGCTGTAGCATTGGCTACTGGAGGCAAGCCAGCAAAGAGCCTTCCCTATGCAAAGAATATGTATCTCACTGAGATACATCAAGGCCAGCGCCTATAGGGACTAAATGAAAACATCAGGTGTAAAAAAATTTTTTGCCCAGACAACTTTAGGAATTGCTGGTCGTGTCTTCTTGTGTGCACATGTCACATCTGGCTCTCTCAATTCCTGGGTGCTGCAATGTACTGACATGAAACTATTTTTGTGTGTGATCGATCTACACTACATCGCTACCGACACTGTAAGCTAGTACAAGGTAGTGCCAATCAAATGTAAAATCAATAAGTCGTGTTGAAGAGAGCGGGTGATTAAATTATACTTTAGTTAGATCTCCTTCATGTACATTTTATAATATGTTCACTCAGACCTTTGCATTAAATATGACTCTGTCAAAGCATGTTGATGATGTTGGGTGACAAGTAAATGTGATGATCATCTCGTGCATATGACTCATATGCAGTGCTGGTTCTGTAATGCACTTCTTCATGTCTCTTTAAATATACATTTAAAGGGGCAATCTGCAGTTGCTACATCCATTTTTTTCAATCCTTATTTAACTAGGCAAGTCAGTTAAGAACAAATTCTTATTTTCAATGAAGGCCTAGGAACAGTGGGTTAACTGCCTGTTCAGGGGCAAAACGTCAGATTTGTACCTTGTCAGCTCAGGGGTTTGAACTTGCAACCTTCTGGTTACTAGTCCAACGCTCTAACCACTAGGCTACCCTGCCGCCCATGAATGACATATACCCATTGATTCTTGAAGAATATAACTTCTAAACGCCTCATGCACTGTCGTACCCATTAATGAGCTTTTTTAAAACTCCGTTTGCAAACCAAGTTAATTTAAACAAACAATATTTAGCCTCAAAACATGGTTCAACTATCATTTTGATATCATGCATGGTAGTAGTTTACATTATATAAACCCAGGGAGGGATCCAGACATTAATCACAACTCTGCTGAGGAGCCTTCAGTATGTCAACATCCATTAGGAAAAGTATGTAAAAGCAACCAGGCTTAAATATGTTCAGTAGTAAGAGTCATTCAAAGTTTTGACCTTGGCCCCATTGTGTGTTAATCGTGTTAGCCTGGGTAAGCCTAATTACTTAAGGAGCCTTGGACTGACAGTCAAAGCCAGGCAGGCAAAGCCCCTTTGCTTCCGACAAGGTCTTTGTGCTGTAGAGGAAACACTGTTTCAAAGTCAATAGCAGCCTGAGTGCTGTCATAATCATAATTGAAGTCTTCAGCCAAGACAACAAGAGTAGAGTATCCTTATGAAGCCACGGCTGGCTAACATGAATCAGGGTCATAGTCAGACCCGCTGGTACAGGTACAAAGGAAATTACTGTTCATATCAAACTGCCAGCTGCTCTGAAGAAGAGGGATACAGAACATCAAACCCCAAGTGAAGGTCTTGGAATGCCATTTTTATGACACTGGAATGTAACAGTTCTTCACAAAATTTGATGATCGTACTCAGAGATGGGCAAAACAACGAAATAAAAGGACACACTGGGCTTTGTGAAAGTACATAGATATATAGCATTGAATGTATGATTTCTGGGACATTCTTAAGACCTGAACTAATAGTTGCTGAGCATCTTCCATGATACTGCAAACAAATCTTTCCTTATCTCTATACCCTCCCCTCTATTTCTGAGCTAAAGCAGCACATTTCAAATGCACATGTCTCCTTTGACCAGGAAGTAGTACGCTGGCACGCTTTCTCCAAAGTAGGCTTGTCAAATTCCATGCTTGAATAGTCCCTTGAATAACTGAAAAGTACCAGTCATTTTCAGAGAGGACAATAAAAAAAATGAAGTGAACATTCGCCAATAATACAAGGGAACTGCTCTGGGATGAGTGAGTGAAGCAGTGAAGATTAGCATTAAGCTGATTACCCAGGAAAGTGTTTAACAAAGATGAGAGAGTGAGTGCTTCATTGTGTGGACTCAAAGCTATCACTATAAGAGTTCTGAAAGCCATTGTCTCTGACTGTCAAGACCTTACGTTTATTTCAATAATTCCAACTCAGATGGTGAATGTATGTGATGCATTTAGTTTTTTTTGGAAAGGTAGGGCAAGATGAGCTGCAGGCTTTACTCAGCTGCTAGTCTCCACCCCCCCCCCCCCAATCCTAACACATACACACTCCCCTGCGTATGTATTTGGACAATGAGGCTAAAACTATTAATTTGGCTCTATACTCCAGTATTTTGGATTTGAGATCAAATGTTTCATGAGACTACAGTTGGGGAGAGTGGGGTACGTTGAGCCATTTTTTACATTCAGCATCACTACGTCAAGGGAATTCTAGTAATCTTCACATTTCTTTTGGGGGGGGGTGGTTGTTGTGTATCCCTGGAAATAATCAGAATTCATGTAAACATAACAGCTTTAAAAACATAGATTGTTCTCCGGTATGGGGTAAGTTGAGCGTCGGGGCAGGGTAAGTTGAGCCACCTTGGGGTAAGTGGGTGATGGTGTCCTGTGACAAGTGCTTGGTGGTGTCCTGTGACAGTGCTTGATGGTGTCTGTGACAAGTGCTTGGTGGTGCTGGTAGGTCACAGTTTAATTCATGGTATGGGGGTGTGGTATATTGTCATTTTAAATGTATGCCTACATTCAGATATACAGTGAGCTCCAAAAGTATTGGGACAGGGACAAATTTGATGTTGTACTCCAGCACCTTGGATTTGAAATTATAAAATGATTATGAGGTAAAATTGCAGACTGTCAACTTTAATTTGAGGGTGTTTTCATTCATATCGGGTGAACCGTTTATGATATTTATGCCTCTGTAACTATCTCACTCATCAATATTTAAGATTCATTCAGTATTATTTGTAATCACGGTAACATCCACATGAATTTAGAAGTGCTTAGAAACATATGTAATCATTGTGTGCTAGGAATATGGGATGAAATAGTAAACATTTAATTACTTTAATACACATATACAGTACCATTCAAAATATTTGGACACACATTCACATTCAAGGGTTTTTCTTTCTTTTTTACTATTTTCTACATTGTAGAAGAATGGTGAAGACATCAAAACTATGAAACAACACATATGGAACCATGTAGTAACTCAAAAAGTGTTAAACAAATCAAAATATATTTTATATTTGAGATTCTTCAAAGTAGCCACCCTTTGCCTTGATGACAGCTTCGCACAAGCTTTGCATTTTCTCAACCAGCTTTACCTGGAATGCTTTTCCAACAGTCTTGAAAGAGTTCCCACATATGCTGAGCCCTTGTTGGCTGCTTTAAAAAAAACGTTTTAGGTTACTACATGATTCCAAGTGTTATTTCATAGTTTTGATGTCTTCACTATTATTCTACAATGTAGAAAATAGTAAAAATAAAGAAAAACCCTTGAATGTGTATGTGTGTCCAAATTTTGGACTGGTACTGGATATGTGTATTAAAGTAATTAAATGTTTACTATGAAGCACTCTGTAGAGCTCTCTGTTCAATATCACTTACCCTTCTATTTCTGTCTGGGACAGGGATGTTGTTTTGATGTGCCACGTCATAGGCAAGTTCTCTGCATTTGAGGCTATTACGCCCATGAAATTGCTCTGTGAGATTCTTGCTATGTTTAGCAAGCTCAGACTCCACGTCTATCATAGGCTCTCATTCACACAGGTACATGTTCATTTTCGTTTATGTCAATGTATCCCTTCAGTGTCATTAACCATGTTTCCATCCAGTCATTTGTAAAGTGCATTCGGAAAGTATTCACACCCCTTGACTTTTTGATCCTTTTGTTACGTTACAGACAGAAATAACTCACCAATCTACACACAATACCGCATAATGATAAAGTAAAAACAGGTTTGTAGGAATTTTTGCAAATGTCATTTAAAAAATATATAGAAATACCTCATTTACATAAGTATTCAGACCCTTTGCTATGAGATTCGAAATTGAGCTCAGGTGTATCCTGTTTCCATTGGTCATCCTTGAGAGGTTTCCACAACTTCATTGGAGTCCACATGTGGTAAATTCAATTGATTGGACATGATGTGGAAAGGCACACACCTGTGTATATAAGGTCCCACAGTTGACACAGTGCATGTCAGAGAAAAAAACAAGCCGTAGAGTTTTGAGACAGGATTGTGTCTAGGCACAGATTTGGGGAAGGGTACCAAAACATCATCTGCAGCATTGAAGGTCCCCAAGAACACAGTGGCCTCCAACATTCTTAAATTAAAGAAATTTAGAACAACCAAGACTCTTCTTAGAGCTGACCGCCCGGCCAAACTGAGCAATCGGGGGAGAAATGCCTTGGTCAGGGATGTGACGTCTGGAGGAAACCTGGCACCATCCCTACGGTAAAGCATGGTGGTGCAGCATCATGCTGTGGGATATTTTTCGGCAACAGGGACTGGGAGACTAGTCAGGATTGAGGGAAAGATGAACGAAGCAATGTACAGAGAGATCCTTCAAGAAAACCTGCCCAGAGCACTCAGGACCTCAGACTGGGGAGAATGTTTACTTTCCAACAGGACAACGACACTAAGCACACAGCAAAGACAATGCAGGAGTGGCTTCGGGACAAGTCTCTGAATGTCCTTGAGTGGCCCAGGCAGACCCCAGACTTGAACCTGATCGAACATCTTTGGAGAGACCTGAAAATAGTTGTGCAGCGATGCTCCCCATCCAACCTGATAGAGCTTGAGAGGATCTGCATAGAAGCATGTGAGAAACTCCCTAAATACAGGTGTGCCAAGCTTGTAGCATCATACCCAAGAAGACTTGTGGCTGTATTCGCTGCAAAAAGTGCTTCAACAAAGTACTGAGTAAATGGTCTGAATACTTATGTAAACGTGATATTAGTTATTCAATTTGATTGATTTATAAAATCTGTTTTTGCCTTGTTATTATTGTTATTATTGTGTGTAGATTGATGAGGGTAAAAACGATTTAATCAATTTTAGAATTAACGCTATAATTTAACAAAATCCGGAAAAAGTCAAGGGGTCTGAATACTTTCCAAATGCACTAAATTAATAAAAATCACGACAGCTATGATGGACACTGGAAGTTTCTGTACAATTTTATAAATGCTTACAGATAGTTTGTTAGTTCGACATGGTGGAATCTTTTTGTCTCTTTAAAATGAATGTACGAGAAATTATGGTGGAAATGCCTTTATGCGCAAATATTGATAAAATAACCATCTTATCGAAGTAAACTTGGAGTGACGCGATAAATATGGTGTGTGGTCCCCCGACACTCATGACACTATGCAGTTATTAGGCTACAGATTAAATAAATTATGATGAATTTCACAGGGTGGTGAAAGTGCACGGCGATGAGCTTGATTCTCCTTTCCAATAAATATCAAGGGCTTTATTCTGGTGAGTGACATGATGATAGATGCTTGACTGCTGTTTGACAAATGAAAATATTCTTGCTCTTATCAATAATAATCTCATCAAGTAGACTAGTCTACCCGCACGGTATTTGCGAGCTGTTAGAAACTGCGCACATACCAACACCAGAGAAGGCACATTTGCTTTGTAACGCAATGGTGTGCGGCAAAACTATCCGTAGAGTTGAAAATGCGATGGAAACACATTGATCTTTCGAATTTTATCCAGTACATGAAAACTTAATCGAAAAAGTACATTTTGTGTTCACTGTATCATCACACACTGATTTTTGTCTGCAACAACAAGAGTAACACCACTGGTGGGAAAATCCACATATTTTCTTTATGCAGGTTTTAGAATACTTGCAAGGAAAATCCGGACAATTGGATGGAAACCTAGCTATTCAGTCAATGTGTTTATCCTTTGCTGCTGCTCGAATGGACGTCTTCCCTTCTCTCACTTCCTTGTCTGCTCCCTCAAGAACTTCAAGGGGGGCAAGACTCAGTGGTGGGCCGTCAGGGCCAGCAAGGCCTTCTCTGCTGGCCTAAACATCATCAGAATATAATTTTTTTTAAATATATTTTCCCACAAATATGTATTAAATTATTCCCCTGAGTAAGAGTTATACTCTTCATTTCATAGCTTTCCTCTTGGTTGCACTGCTTCCAGCCCCAGGTTGAGATTTGGAGGGCTGTTCTTTATGTTAGATCTTTTATCCAATCATATTCAGCCATCATGTGTTGCCAGGGGTCTAAAATCTGCCCCCAGGCCTTCAGAATCAACAGTGCGGCGCTTGTTGCTTAAAAGTGAATGGAAATGAAAATGTATTGTCAACCAATCAGCTTTAGAGTTGGCTATTGTACAGAGGCAGGTCCTATATGGGCAGGTCTATGCCGAACCTCAGAACTAGGAAACTGAATTTGATAAATAAATACATTTGCGTACTACTAAGCTGTTTTTTCATGTGGTTTATTCCTTCACAAACTCCATGAAAAGATGACCTCTTCCTAAATATTTAGTCGTATTATTAATTTTGTATATGGTTTTGTAGAAACACTCTCTGCTACAGAATGTCCCCTTTTAATTTGAAGGTATTTTTTACCGTTTAGAAATGAAAACACTATGTATCTAGGCCCCACATTGGAAGGTGTCAACTATTTGTACAAATTCACATTTTGCAGTCACTTTTATTGTCAATAAGAATACTTCTACATCAATGTGGATGCTACCATGACTACAGATACTCATGAATGAATTGTGAATAATAATGCATTTGAAAGTAACAGATGCACAAAGATCATATCCTCAAAACACACTAACCTTTCGCCATTGGCAATAACAGGGAAGGTAAGCATTATACACTGTTCTTTGCTGATTATCTGTAATCATGGTAGCATCCACATGAATTTAAGTGTTCAGAAAAAAATAGATTGTATTCTTATTTACAATAAAGTGACTCTAAAAGGACACAATACATTATTTACCATTCATTTATATTGGGCACAACATAATCTGCAACACAACCAAAACAAACTGCAAATGCATCCAACAAGTTTGTGGTCACATGCTTGTTGTCATTGCGTGCTATGAATGTGGGACCAAATACTAAACTTTTGACAAATTGAATAAGCTATAAGTGAATTTGTCCAAATACTTATGAAGTAAAGAGCCAAATTAAACTTTTTTTAGCTTCATGTCCAAATAAACAGTCTATGTCCTTTTTTCTATAGTTTGGGATTTCTGTGTTTGGCCTGGTATGGTTCTCAATCAGAGGCAGCTGTCAATTGTTGTCCCTGATTGAGAACCATACTTAGGTAGCCTGGTTTCACCTTTGAGTTGTGGGTGATTATTTTCTGTTCTGTGTTTTGCTGCACTGTTCAGGACTGTTCATTTTTTTGTCATTTTATTGATTTTGTTCAAGTGTTCAGTATTCGTATTAAATACAATATGGACACCTACCACGCTGCGTATTGGTCCTCACCTTCTTCAACCCACGACAGCCGTTACAGATACAGCGTGATATGCAGATACAAATATTCATACCCCTTGTTATGCAGGTGAATGAGGACCCAAAAGCGACTTGGCGAAAACAGAGTCTTTAATCCAGTTTAAGGAAATAGCAATACTCCTAGACAAATCGGAGCGGTAAATAAAGCATAAAAACAATTCCACTCGTAATCACGAGAACTGACTGGAGACTCGATAATAAACTGCAGGTTGCCTCGGGAAGGCACTTGACCGTAGCAGACTCAGACACCTGCTCACCACGCAGCATCTGAGGGAAACACGACACGACAGGGCGATACAAAGACACAGCACGGTGAACAATATACAAGGATCCGACAGGGCAGAAACGGAAAACAAGGGGAGAAATAGGGACTCTAATCAGGGGAAAAGATAGGGAACAGGTGTGGGAAGACTAAATGATTGATTAGGGGAATAGGAACAGCTGGGAGCAGGAACGGAACGATAGAGAGAAGAGAGAGAGAGAGGGAGAGAGAAAAAGGGGAACGAACCTAAAAAGACCAGCAGGGGGAAAACGAACAGAAGGAAAAGCAAAATGACAAGACAATATAAGACAAAACATGACAGTACCCCCCCACTCACCGAGCGCCTCCTGGCGCACTCGAGGAGGAATCCTGGCGGCAACGGAGGAAATCATCAATCAGTGAACGGTCCAGCACGTCCCGAGACGGAACCCAACTCCTCTCCTCAGGACCGTAACCCTCCCAATCCACTAAGTATTGGTGACCCCGTCCCCGAGAACGCATGTCCATGATCCTACGTACCTTGTAAATAGGTGCGCTCTCGACAAGGACGGGAGGGGGAGGGAAGACGAACGGGGTGCGAAGAAAGGGCTTGACACAGGAGACATGGAAGACAGGATGGACGCGACGAAGATGTCGCGGAAGAAGCAGTCGCACGGCGACAGGATTGACGACCTGGGAGACACGGAACGGACCAATGAACCGCGGAGTCAACTTACGAGAAGCTGTCGTAAGAGGAAGGTTGCGAGTGGAAAGCCACACTCTCTGGCCGCAACAATACCTTGGACTCTTAATCCTACGTTTATTTGCGGCTCTCACAGTCTGTGCCCTGTAACGGCAAAGTGCAGACCTCACCCTCCTCCAGGTGCGCTCACAACATTGGACAAACGCTTGAGCGGAGGGAACGCTGGACTCGGCAAGCTGGGATGAGAACAGAGGAGGCTGGTAACCCAGACTACTCTGAAACGGAGATAACCCGGTAGCAGACGAAGGAAGCGAGTTGTGAGCGTATTCTGCCCAGGGGAGCTGTTCTGCCCAAGACGCAGGGTTTCTGAAAGAAAGGCTGCGTAGTATGCGACCAATCGTCTGATTGGCCCTCTCTGCTTGACCGTTAGACTGGGGATGAAACCCGGAAGAGAGACTGACGGACGCACCAATCAAACGACAGAACTCCCTCCAAAACTGTGACGTGAATTGCGGACCTCTGTCTGAAACGGCGTCTAACGGGAGGCCATGAATTCTGAATACATTCTCGATAATGATTTGTGCCGTCTCCTTAGCGGAAGGAAGTTTAGCGAGGGGAATGAAATGTGCCGCCTTAGAGAACCTATCGACAACCGTAAGAATCACAGTCTTCCCCGCAGACAAAGGCAGACCGGTAATGAAGTCTAGGGCGATGTGAGACCATGGTCGAGAAGGAATGGGGAGCGGTCTGAGACGACCGGCAGGAGGAGAGTTACCTGACTTAGTCTGCGCGCAGTCCGAACAAGCAGCCACGAAACGGCGCGTGTCACGCTCCTGAGTCGGCCACCAAAAGCGCTGGCGAATAGAAGCAAGAGTGCCTCGAACACCGGGATGACCAGCTAACTTGGCAGAGTGAGCCCACTGAAGAACAGCCAGACGAGTGGAAACAGGAACGAAAAGAAGGTTACTAGGACAAGCGCCCGGCGACGCAGTGTGCGTGAGTGCTTGCTTAACCTGTCTTTCAATTCCCCAGACTGTCAACCCGACAACACGCCCATAAGGAAGAATCCCCTCGGGATCAGTAGAAGCCACAGAAGAACTAAAAAGACGGGATAAGGCATCAGGCTTGGTGTTCTTGCTACCCGGACGGTAAGAAATCACAAACTCGAAACGAGCGAAAAATAACGCCCAACGAGCTTGACGAGCATTAAGTCGT
This sequence comes from Oncorhynchus gorbuscha, assembly GCF_021184085.1. Lineage (NCBI taxonomy): Eukaryota > Metazoa > Chordata > Actinopteri > Salmoniformes > Salmonidae > Oncorhynchus > Oncorhynchus gorbuscha. Next base: position 37,219,839 of record NC_060182.1, on the reverse strand, counting down.
TTGGCAGAACGGATGTACTCAAGGTTCTTATGGTCTGTCCAAACGACAAAAGGAACGGTCGCCCCCTCAACCACTGTCGCCATTCGCCTAGGGCTAAGCGGATGGCGAGCAGTTCGCGGTTACCCACATCATAGTTGCGTTCAGATGGCGACAGGCGATGAGAAAAATAAGCGCAAGGATGAACCTTATCGTCAGACTGGAAGCGCTGGGATAGAATGGCTCCCACGCCTACCTCTGAAGCGTCAACCTCGACAATGAATTGTCTAGTGACGTCAGGAGTAACGAGGATAGGAGCGGACGTAAAACGTTCTTTTAGAAGATCAAAAGCTCCCTGGGCGGAACCGGACCACTTAAAATACGTCTTGACAGAAGTAAGAGCTGTGAGAGGGGCAGCAACTTGACCGAAATTACGAATGAAACGCCGATAGAAATTAGCGAAACCTAGAAAGCGCTGCAACTCGACACGTGACCTTGGAACGGGCCACTCACTGACAGCTTGGACCTTAGCGGAATCCATCTGAATGCCTTCAGCGGAAATAACGGAACCGAGAAAAGTAACGGAGGAGACATGAAAAGAGCACTTCTCAGCCTTCACGTAGAGACAATTCTCTAAAAGGCGCTGGAGAACACGTCGAACGTGCTGAACATGAATCTCGAGTGACGGTGAAAAAATCAGTATATCGTCAAGGTAGACAAAAACAAAGATGTTCAGCATGTCTCTCAGAACATCATTAACTAATGCCTGAAAAACAGCTGGCGCATTGGCGAGACCAAACGGCAGAACCCGGTACTCAAAATGCCCTAACGGAGTGTTAAACGCCGTTTTCCACTCGTCCCCCCTCTCTGATGCGCACAAGATGGTAAGCGTTACGAAGGTCCAACTTAGTAAAGCACCTGGCTCCCTGCAGAATCTCGAAGGCTGATGACATAAGGGGAAGCGGATAACGATTCTTAACCGTTATGTCATTCAGCCCTCGATAATCCACGCAGGGGCGCAGAGTACCGTCCTTTTCTTAACAAAAAAAACCCCGCCCCGGCCGGAGAGGAAGAAGGCACTATGGTACCGGCGTCAAGAGACACAGACAAATAATCCTCGAGAGCCTTACGTTCGGGAGCCGACAGAGAGTATAGTCTACCCCGAGGAGGAGTGGTCCCCGGAAGGAGATCAATACTACAATCATACGACCGGTGAGGAGGAAGGGAGTTGGCTCGGGACCGACTGAAGACCGTGCGCAGATCATGATATTCCTCCGGCACTCCTGTCAAATCGCCAGGTTCCTCCTGAGAAGTGGGGACAGAAGAAATGGGAGGGATGGCAGACATTAAACACTTCACATGACAAGAAACGTTCCAGGATAGGATAGAATTACTAGACCAATTAATAGAAGGATTATGACATACTAGCCAGGGATGACCCAAAACAACAGGTGTAAAAGGTGAACGAAAAATCAAAAAAGAAATAGTCTCACTGTGGTTACCAGATACTGTGAGGGTTAAAGGTAGTGTCTCAAATCTGATACTGGGAAGATGACTACCATCTAAGGCGAACATGGGCGTAGGCTTGTCTAACTGTCTGAAAGGAATGTCATGTTTCCGAGCCCATGCTTCGTCCATGAAACAACCCTCAGCCCCAGAGTCTATCAAGGCACTGCATGTAGCACCCGAACCGGTCCAGCGTAGATGGACCGACATAGTAGTACAGGATCTAGATGGAGAGACCTGAGTAGTAGTGCTCACCAGTAGCCCTCCGCTTACTGATGAGCTCTGGCCTTTTACTGGACATGAATTGACAAAATGTCCATCAAATCCGCAATAGAGGCACAGGCGGTTGGTGATCCTCCGTTCCCTCTCCTTAGTCGAGATGCGAATACCTCCCAGCTGCATGGGCTCAGTCTCTGAGCCAGAGGAGGGAGATGGTTGCGATGCGGAGCAGGGAAACACTGTTGACGCGAGCTCTCTTCCACGAGCTTGGTGACGAAGATCTACCCGTCGTTCTATGCGGATGGCGAGAGCAATCAAAGAGTCCACACTGGAAGGAACCTCCCGGGAGAGAATCTCATCTTTAACCACTGCGTGGAGTCCCTCCAGAAAACGAGCGAGCAGCGCCGGCTCGTTCCAGTCACTAGAGGCAGCAAGAGTGCGAAACTCTATAGAGTAATCCGTTATGGATCGATCACCTTAGCATAGGGAAGCCAGGGCCCTAGAAGCCTCCCTACCAAAAACTGAACGGTCAAAAACCCGAATCATCTCCTCTTTAAAGTTCTGGTAATTGTTAGAACAATCAGCCCTTGCCTCCCAGATAGCTGTGGCCCACTCTCGAGCCCGGCCAGTAAGGAGTGAATTGACGTAAGCAACCCGAGCTCTCTCTCTAGTGTATGTGTTGGGTTGGAGAGAGAACACAATATCACACTGGGTGAGAAAGGAGCGGCACTCCTTGGGCTGCCCGGAGTAGCAAGGTGGGTTATTAACCCTAGGTTCCGGAGGCTCGGCAGACCAGGAAGTAACAGGTGGCACGAGACGAAGACTCTGGAACTGTCCAGAGAGGTCGGAAACCTGAGCGGCCAGGTTCTCCATGGCATGACGAGCAGCAGACAATTCCTGCTCGTGTCTGCCGAGCATGTCTCCTTGGATCTCGACGGCAGTGTTACGAGCGTCTGTAGTCGCTGGGTCCATTCTTTGGTCGGATCCTTCTGTTATGCAGGTGAATGAGGACCCAAAAGCGACTTGGCGAAAACAGAGTCTTTAATCCAGTTTAAGGAAATAGCAATACTCCTAGACAAATCGGAGCGGTAAATAAAGCATAAAAACAATTCCACTCGTAATCACGAGAACTGACTGGAGACTCGATAATAAACTGCAGGTTGCCTCGGGAAGGCACTTGACCGTAGCAGACTCAGACACCTGCTCACCACGCAGCATCTGAGGGAAACACGACACGACAGGGCGATACAAAGACACAGCACGGTGAACAATATACAAGGATCCGACAGGGCAGAAACGGAAAACAAGGGGAGAAATAGGGACTCTAATCAGGGGAAAAGATAGGGAACAGGTGTGGGAAGACTAAATGATTGATTAGGGGAATAGGAACAGCTGGGAGCAGGAACGGAACGATAGAGAGAAGAGAGAGAGAGAGGGAGAGAGAAAAAAAGGGGAACGAACCTAAAAAGACCAGCAGGGGGAAAACGAACAGAAGGAAAAGCAAAATGACAAGACAATATAAGACAAAACATGACACCCCTTGACTTATTCCACATTTAGTTGTGTTATAGCCTGAATTCTAAATGGATTAAATATATTTGATTTCTCACCCATCTACACACAATACTCAAAAAATGACAGTGAAAACTTGTTTTTTTGTTGATGTTGTGAACATGAAATACAGAAGGATCTAATTTACATAAGTATTCATACCCCCGAGTTTATACTTTGTAGATGCACCTTTGGCAATGATTACAGCTGTGAGTCTTTCTGGGTAAGTCTCTAAGAGCTTTCCACACCTGGATTGTGAAACATTTCCTATTATTATTTTCAAAATTCTTCAAGCTCTATCAAATTGATTGTTGATCATTGCTAGACAACCATTTTTAGTTCTTGTCATATATTTTCAAGCAGATTTAAGTCAAAACTGTAACTGGGTCACTCAGGAACATTCACTGTCTTCTTGGTAAGCAACTCATTGGGTAGATTTGGCCTTGTGTTTTAAGTTATTGTCCTTCTGAAAGGTGAATTAATGTCCCAGTGTCTGGTGGAAAGCAGACTGAACAAGGTTTTCCTGTGATAAGACCATTCCATACATTTTGTTATCCTGAAAAACTCCCCAGACCTTAATTATTACAAGCATACCCTAAACATGCAGCCACCACTATGCCTGAAAATATGAAGAGTGGTACTCAGTAATGTGTTGTATTGGATTTGCACCAAACATAAAACTTTGTATTCAGGACAAAAGTGAATTTCTTGCAAAAAACTTTGCAGTATTACTTTAGTGCCTTGTTCCAAACATGATGCATATTTTGGAAATGTTTTATTTTGTACAGGAGTCTTTCTTTTCACTCTGTCATTCAGTTTTCTCCTATCACAGCTGTTAAACTCTAACTGTTTTCAAGTCATCATTGGCCTTATGGTACCATTTCCTGAGTGGTTTCCTTCCTCTCTGGCATCTGAGTTAGGAAGAACAACCTGTATCTTTCTAGTGACTGGGTGTATTGATACACCATCTAAAGTATAACTTCACCAAGCTCAAAGGGATACTCAATGTCAGTTTTTTCCCCCTCTCTTCTTTGTGAGGCATTGGAAAACCTCCCTGGTCTTTGTAGTTGAATCTGTGTTTGAAATTCCCTTCCCGATTGAGGGTAGTACAGAGGGTAGGGTAGTACAGACTGTACAGATAATTGTATGTGTGGGGTACAGAGATGAGGTAAACATAAAAAATCACGTTAACACACTGTTATCGCACACAGAGTGAGTGCACATTTTTACTCCTGAACATATTTAGGATTGCCCTAACATATTGACTCAAGACATGTCAGCTTTTCATTGTTATTTCATTTGTCTCCTCACACCCTCAGTAAATATGTATGGTTTCTGACCCTCATCTGAATGCAGAGATTCCATAGTAAGCACCACTTATCAGCTCTCAACCCACTTTTCACACAGGTTAATTACTAAACCCTCACATAGGCTACTTTAGATATATACACCGCTTGGGAAATTACAGTGTATGGAGTTACCATCAAGTGAGCAGCTACAAAATATATCTTAGCCCTCGCTCGTGTCTTGTGGCTGTGGTAAAATGTGTCGAACACTGATAGAGGCAGTGCTCTTCCCACGGGCGCCGAAAACGTGGATGTCGATTAAGGCAGCCCCCTCACACCTCTCTGATTCAGACGGGCTGGGTTAAATGCGGAAGACACATTTTCAGTGGAGTACATTCAGTTGGACAACTGACTAGGTATCCCCCTTTCTCTTTCCCTCCTCTCGGGGAGGGTGGGATTAGATGCTGTGAACGACTGGTGAGTACAGCAGCAGCGTTGCTAGGCAACAGCACAGCGGAGAGGGGGGGGGGCTGGAGAGTGAGGGTAGGATGAGAGAGAGAGCTACTTCCTGGCTTCAGCCATCATCTAACTTGATTCTGTGACTTATCAGCCGTGCATTGTGGGTGTGACTGTGTGTGTCAGCCATCCATCATGCTGTGCTTGGCCAAGAAGACTACAGTACATCTGGCCGGTGATTGCTGCCTGTGTCCAACCGACTCTGGCTGTGTTGGATTCTCCCTGGTGGTGATGGGGGGGGTTCCCATCTGTTCTTATAACCAGGTCCAAACCAGTTGTCTACGGTTTTCAGGAATAGTTCACAACATGAACAGCACCTGATTATTCTCTTTGAACAACCCTTACAGTACAAATCAATAATGGATTTCAGTAACATTCCAGTCATCCAAGAGGATGAAAGATATGCACTGCTGGATATTCCATGATGATGATATACATGGTATTGAATTGTTGTGTGTAATTTAGCATTCTTTTTTTAGAGAATAACAAAAAATAATTAACAAAATAATGATTTGAATGTCAACGTCAAAACATCCTATTTTGGATTCAATTACATTTTAAATTACATTTTGAATAACATATAAGCATCAGTACATCGACTAAGCCATAAAGCCCTCACAGCAAATATATGGATCAAAATCCCTTTCAATAATTATGCTTTTGAATTTTGCTTTACTGTCAGCGGTATGGCTTGTTGCTGTGTTGCAGACAATGATATGACCAGCAGTAAAGGACATTTGACTTGTGTTAAGCGCCCTCCAGTGTTGAAGAAGAGTCAAGACACCCAGAATAGCATATCAAATGCACTGACAAGTGCCACCAATTTGACAAGCTTAGCATCATTTAGTGAGGACACAACCCCCAGGGAAGTATCAAGGATCCATTAAACTATCATGCAAGTTAAGTAGAAGATTAAACAGTAGGTCAATTATAAAGTAAGTCAATCTTAAACTGACCTTGTGGCAAGGGCATGGCTTGTATGTGTTGACAGCTAGTCCTGTACTGTTATTAATGAGGTCTAACACCTTCAACTAAAATAATAACGAGGCCACGACATGACAGGATGATTGGTGTCTGATACAACCCACCCATGGAGGAGCACAGTACATGCACTGAAGATTTCCTGTGTAGTTTGATATAGCACTGAGCACCACCCACTCACGCGACAGAGCTCACAAAGAAATTTCCATGCCCATGACACCAAGCTCATATGAAGGTGTGGGGGGAAACAGACAATGCATTTGTTTAGTGCTCATGTTTATTAGCCTACTATGTAATAATTAGCTGACTTTTTTTGGTGGATTTGTGGATCCAGCGAGTGTTCTTCAGAAACGCAAGTACTTTTTTCTTTAAACATACTTTATCTTTTACCAACACAGTTTACGTGATTCAGTCATAGTTAAGAATTGTAGCCTATAGTCACAGAATACAGCCATCATCACACGGTGTTCATAAGTTGAAAAATATCTTGATAGTTTCAATTCGATGACTAAAATGTAAATCAGATAAAGAAATTCAAACAGCAACTTTTTTACAATGGAAGCTATGATTGTATTGGTGAACTACGGCATGATAAGTCAAGCAAGCAGAAGATAGGATGAGAAATATCTTCTGTAAAACATCAACAGTGATAATATCTGACCGTGAACACTTTCACCATAGGTTCCATAATCAGCAAAGGAAAGCAGAAGTAAACTCTCCCACTGGCTCTGTCACCTACAAGCTCATTTTTATTATCCGACCTGAAACAATGAATACATCTGTTGGAGATTTCCCTGGCAACTGCAGTACCCCAGCAGACTACCAGTTCTACCTCTTCCCAGCCGTCTACAGTCTGGTGATGGCACTGGGCCTGCCAGGAAACGTGGGAGCCCTCTACATGTTCATCTTTAAGATCACTCCCCGCACCTCATCTAACGTGTACGTGATCAACCTGGCCCTCGCCGATACCGCCATCCTCTGCACCCTTCCCTTCAAGATCCACTACTTCCTCAACAGAAACGACTGGGTATTCGGAGACATGGCTTGCCGCATTACAGGAACACTGTTCTTCGCCAACATCTACATCAGCATCGCCTTCATGACCTGTATCTGTGTGGATCGATACACGGCCGTCGCCCATCCTCACATCTATCTGAGGCTCCGGAACTCGTGTTATACTGTAGTGGTGAGTGTGGCGGTGTGGGTGGTGGCGGGGGTGGCTGTTCTGTCCTTCATCCGAGTGGGACCTCTGGACAGCAAACCTGGCGGAGGTCGCCCCCAGCGCCGTAGCTGCTTTGAGAACTTTTCAAAGCACGAGTGGGACAGGCGTGTGGCGCCGTACAGCTTATTCAGTCTCGTCTTCGGCTCGCTACTGCCCTCTGTGGTCATCCTGGTGTGTTACCCTCTGGTGGCACGGCGCATCGCTCTCATCCGGACCAACACGGCCCGCGGAGCCCTGAGGGTCATCTACACCATCCTGGCTATCACCCTGCTCTGTTTCCTGCCGTACCATGTGGTTCACTTCCTGCACCTGCTCCGCCGTCAAGGGGCCATCCATCACTGTCCCTATGCCAATGCCATCTACAATGCCCGGCAGGTGACTCTGGCTCTGGTCAGCCTCAACAGCTGTCTGGATCCCCTGCTCTACTACTTCACCACTAGTCGCTGTAAGTGGAGTCCCTCCATGGCCAGGTTCAGATGGATTTGGGCCAGGAGGAATAGGGGGCTCTATACCATTGCTGTGGCACAGTGAATGGTTTGGATAAACTAGCTCCAACTCTATCCAATCAGCTAATGTAATTGTATGCTTTTTATATTCTACTCACAAACTCTGAAGCCAATTGATGAAGCAATTTTTTTGCCATCGTAAACCACCAACCTTTGCATACATGTAGAGTTGAAGTTGGAAGTTTACATACACCTTAGCCAAATACATTTAAACTCAGTTTTTCACAATTCAGGACATTTAATCCTAGTAAAATTCCCTGTCTTAGGTCAGTTAGGATCACCACTTTATTTTAAGAATGTGAACTGTCAGAATAATAGTAGAGAGAATGATTTATTTCAGATTTTCTTTCATCACATTCCCAGTGGGTCAGAAGTTTACATGGACTCAATTAATTCCTCTTGACAGAGCTGGTGTAACTGAGGCAGGTTTGTAGACATCCTTACTCGCACTCACTTTTTCAATTCTGCCCACAAATTTTCTATAGGATTGAGGTCAGTGCTTTGTTATGGCCACTCCAATACCTTGACTTTGTTGTCCTCAAGCCATTTTGCCACAACTTTGGAAGTATGCTTGGGGTCATTGTCCATTTAGAAGACTCAATTGCGACCAAGCTTTAACTCATGTCTTGAGATGTTGCTTAAATAGATCCACATAATTTTCCTACTTCATGATGCCATCTATTTTGTGAAGTGCACCAGTCCCTCCTGCAGTAAAGCACCCCTACAACATGATGCTGCCACCCCCGTGCTTCACGGTTGGGATGGTGTGCTTTGGCTTGCAAGCGTCCCCCTTTTTCCTCCAAACATAACGATGGGCATTACGGCCAAACAGTTATATATCTTTGTCCCCATGTGCAGTTGCAAACCGTAGTCTGGCCTTTTTGAAGGTAGGCCTTGAAATACATCCACAGGTACACCTCTTATTGACTCAAATTATGTCAATTAGCCTATCAGAAGCTTCTTCAGCCATGACATCATTTTCTGGAATTTTCCAAGCTGTCTAAACGCACCATCAATTTATTGTATGTAAACTTCTCACTTATAATTCACTGTATCACAATTCCAGTGATAAGTGAAATAATCTGTCTGTAAACAATTTTTGGAAAAAGTTATTGTGTCAAGCACAAAGTACATGTCCTAACCGACTTTCCAAAACTATAATTGGTTAACAAGAAATTTGTGGAGTGGTTGAACAACGAGTTTTAATGACTCCAACGTAAGTGTATGTAAACTTCCGACTTCAACTGTATGTATTCAAGCTTTGTACAATAGACATACGAACCTTCACAGAAAGCTACACTGAACAATGGGATCATATTGAAGACAATCGCGATGGAAGTCCTTTCTTCAGCAGAGTAGACAGAAAGCTCCCCAGATCTTCATCCTACAAATAAAAGCCAGGTTGACATCATTTGGATTGAAATAGACTCTCTGAGAATGTGACGGAGTAGTTTGACTTGTGATTAGTACATCTACTCTATCAGGAAACATACTAACCTATAGTGTATTTTGATCATATCATTGACATTTACATAGTGTTTATCTAAAAAGGGTTAGATTCGAAAAGGTACTGGCTTGTGGTCGCTACATGTACTGCTGTAGCTAGATGTTTTTGGTCAAAGAAGTGCGTCACAGGATATGGCGACGGTGACTCAAGTTATAGAAACCCCAGGACTCTTAAGGTTGTGGGCTGCGCCATAATGTGTATAGTGCAACAGGGTTCAGTTAGCACCGTAAGCACACTCCAAAGCTCGAACTGCCTCCAATCACATCTCTTTTCAGTGGTGCAACTGGCTAGTATGTTGTCGAACAGACGGTCACGCGTGTTTGCGATGCAGACCCTGGTTCAAGCCATGTATGGACAGTGTACCCAGACACTGTGGTCTGGCACAATAACACTCATTTCCAACACCCGTGCTCCTTACCTGATAGCTCTTCAGCTGAAGAGCCTGGGAGGTGCTGGATGCTGTAACCTTTCAGTAGACTAGAACAGAGGCAATACAGAGAGAAATGGGAGAATGAATCATTCATATTAGTCCTCTTACTGTAACTTTTGTTTGTGATACATGTATACATTTCTTTGCTCAAGACATATAACAAACTTTGTACATTGTATGCCCAAGCTTTACCCAAATAAGAATAAAAATGGTCAACTTTGTCTTACTGTACCTATTGAGGTGTGTGTAGATCCTGATGAGGGTGTCAGGGTCACTGTACGCGTCGTGGGGCTGCACTCGGCAAGTGAAGCGGAGCTGGTGCACTTTGAGGCCCAGCTCATTAAGAGCTTGCTCTGGAGAGACCAGCCGAAGACTCTACACCCAGGGAGAGCAGGGGAACAAATGGGGGAGAAGTGAACCAAGGGCAATAATAGGACAAAAACTTGCAAGGCCAAAGGCCGAGAATAAGACACCCTGAATTACAAACACTAGCAACTGGTCATCTAAATTGTTAAGGTTTTAAAAACAATTGTAATAAATGCAACATTCTTGGACAATGCATGAAGATACTCTAAACTATTCACATTTTTGTCATCTATCAGATATCGACTGAATTCTAGCACATCATTTTTTTTACTGGTAAGTACAAATAATGAATGGAATTCAGTGATTCGGGTGGGAATTCAGGTATTCAATTCACTCTCAAATGTCACTTCTTTTTGTCTTAGAATGCACTCATGTATACTTTTTCTTATTGAATCAGGTATTTTTTGTGTGTATGTTAAAAATCAGGATATTTGTGTCTCATCTGAATAAATACATTGGTTCCTTTGCATATATGAATAAATTAACATAAAGGGGAGGAACATGGCTACAAACACAAAACAACATTTGCTCTGTCTACACTACCTGCACTCGAATGTGCGGTCTAGACTGCCTCATTAATTAGTTGTCACATTCTCTTGCATAATTCAACAAGTGTGTCAATAACAGGATACCCTCAGATTAAAATTCAACACAAGTGGCTCTAGGTTACACCTATCTAAACATATTTTACATTATTATGTCTGATCTCACAAACATCACTATAATCCAAGTGTTCATTTTCGGATGTTTCATTTCAGTGCATCGACTGTATTAAATAACTTTTTACAAATCCACAAACAATGAACACCGATCAAAATAAATGGATAATACCAGGGCTGTTCAGTGGGGAGAAAACCTTTTTGTCCCCACTGCGAAATGTGAACTTGTCAAATAATAAGGCTGTTGTTTTCTGTTGCAAAACATTTCGCCGTGTCCTACTACTAAACACTACCCAGAGCTCCTCAAACATGTGGCACACACTGCAATTCTATATCCTTTTCTCTAACCCCCTGACATTCTTGATACAGTTAGGGTTACAAGGACATCTTGGTGTCACTCCCTGAACTGCTCGATCTTGAAGAACTTGAACAACTCTTCTTGGCTGGCCTCTCCGTGCACCAGCAGCATGTTGCGAGGCTCTGCCATGCGGAAGAGCTGCATAATGCCCTTAGCGTCTGCATGGACGCTGAACGACATGTACTCCACCTGCAGGGGTCACAGACAGAGGACAAACTCAGCAGGTTAGCTCACCGATCTCAATTTCAACGTATCCATTTGATATCTATTACTGCAGTAACATCATGATTATACATCAAGTTCAATATAATCTCATCTTGTATTAGAGTTGGTCTATTTTCCATCTCCAGTTTCTTTTGACCATTCAGGATCTTGTGTCAGTCTGATGGTGCCTTGCACACAATACCCAGTCATGATCTGATAAACATAAAATGAAAAGTAGGATTGTTTTTCTCCCCAACTTCGCAGAAATGGGTATTTACTTCAGCTCTGTAATCTACATCAAACTTCAAATTATTAGCCCGGAATTTATTTGCTTAAATCACTGAACACAACAGGTACTTGATAGAGAGAGGCTTCTTGAAAATCTGTAGAGACCGGCCAGCATGCAACATTCCTGACCATGGAACACACATTTTTCAGTAGTGATATTTCAATCATTTCATTTAGAAAGTCGCACACTGTCTGCTCCAACACAATTTAATGGATAAACCTAATAATAACAGATCTACAGTGACTATGTAGAATATTCACTGGGGTAAGAAGAATAGTATCTATAATGGACAAATTATTGGAATTGTCTGTATCTAAAGCATATCCATGCCTAAACATACATTCAACTTTTGCAACTGTAAAGTAATGTTATAGTAGTAGCATACAAAAATATGTTTCTGCCCCATTGGTCCTTGGTTGTCTGCATAGGAGCGATCAAAGGCCTTGATGTGTTTGAACTCAAACGTGTTTCTCTGTTCAAAGGTTTTTCTGATCGGTCCAGGTGATGAAGAGTTTGTAGAGGTGATTGGCTTTCTCGGTGAGCCCTGTGGAGAAGTAGATGGGGGGCCTTCATGTTCATCCGCTCCCCTTGGAAGGAGAGGAGAGTGTTACTGTGAAATCATTTTCCGAATTGCCTAACGCCAAATCAACACACAATTAATGGCATCTTAACAAATGGACACTATGATCACAATACTAATTGAACTGTCAAATTAAACTCGGAATCAAAACCTTGCCAGAATGTTTCCAATAGAATGCACAGTTCCTGAGCTCTTCCCAGGGCAAAGACTGGCATCAGAACCTGAGAGCACAACATTTCCTCCATTAGTTCTAGAGAGACAGAATTAGCTAAAGGGACAGAAGAAACCTGTGTGGTGGTCCTCACCTTTCCTCCTCTCTCCACTGCCTCATGTACTTTCTTCAGGAAGTCCCTTTCCCTGAGTCACAGGAGGTGGTGGCGTAGGTAGACTCTGAGATGAGGATGTCAGGCCGACCACGCAGCCCTATGACAACACAGAATGGAAATGGTTTATTATAGAACACATAAGCATGGATCTAAATCATTTGAGCAAAACCAAACCTCATTTACAGTACCACACGTTTAGTTGACTAATTGTGTTTAAAATGGGAAATGAGAATGTTATAAAATGTTGTTGTCCTTGAAAACATAACTTCAGAATGATTAAATTACTAATATGTTGTTGATTTACAATTTTAGGAACTGTTGAAAAAGTTGCCCATTAACGGAATGCAATTAAATCAAAGCTAGAGATAACGGACAATGGAGAAATAATATGGGATTTTTCAAATCTGTGCAAATCCAAAAATCCTTTCAAATCCATATCATTATTCACTGTATGACTGTTATCTTCAATATGTTTCATAATATCATTCAGTACATGTAATTGTACTGGTACTTTAAGCATATAAACTGAAAACATGAATTTACATGCATTCTAATATTCATATTTTTACACGTATCATATTTTATTAATATTTGATATCAGTCCTAACTTCCATTGTAAGTTAATGAAGCAGACATAATGTAAAAGCATGTATAATTTTTTCGATGACTGAAAAAGTCTATGCAAATTTCAGTACAAAATTAGTTTACGCTAATTGGGCAACAACTGGCTGGTTGAGATGATTGTGATGCATTGTCAAAGTTAAAATCATGCACATAAACAACATCTTAATTTATGGCCTATGTTGAGGCTACATACAAATTTTGACGAAAAATACATTTTCTCATACTTTTTCTTGGTGTGCCAGTTAAAAGGTTAAACAGCCATTTTGTAAAACAGTTTTTCCATAAAAAAGGTAAGAAACAAATCATAAAATTATTCAAAAATTTACAATGCAGAATAAAGGTCCTATTATGTATGTATGACCACTAGGGCAGGGCAGGGCCAGGAACCGCCTCCAGCCTTTTAGAGGCCCTAAGCGAGATTTGACGGTGGATAATAAATAAAAAAAGTTCATTCAAAAAATGTCAGTCAAAAATGTGGTTTTCTTGTGTTTTGTACAATGTATTTGGAAAGTAATTCAGACCCCTAGAATTATCCAACATTTTGGAACATTACAGACGTATTTTAAAATGGACTACATACATTTTTTTTCCTAATCAAAAACACGTTTTCAGAATTTAAAAAAACGACAGAAATACAGTGCCTTGCGGAAGTATTCGGCCCCTTTGAACTTTGCGACCTTTTTCCACATTTCAGGCTTCAAACATAAAGATATAAAACTGTATTTTTTGTGAAGTATCAACAACAAGTGGGACACAATCATGAAGTGGAACGACATTTATTGGATATTTCAAACTTTTTTAACAAATCAAAAACTGAAAAATTGGGCGTGCAAAATTATTCAGCCCCTTTACTTTCAGTGCAGAAAACTCTCTCCAGAAGTTCAGTGAGGATCTCTGAATGATCCAATGTTGACCTAAATGACTAATGATGATAAATACAATCCACCTGTGTGTAATCAAGTCTCCGTATAAATGCACCTGCACTGTGATAGTCTCAGAGGTCCGTTAAAAGCGCAGAGAGCATCACGAAGAACAAGGAACACACCAGGCAGGTCCGAGATACTGTTGTGAAGAAGTTTAAAGCCGGATTTGGATACAAAAAGATTTCCCAAGCTTTAAACATCCCAAGGAGCACTGTGCAAGCGATAATATTGAAATGGAAGGAGTATCAGACCACTGGAAATCTACCAAGACCTGGCCGTCCCTCTAAACTTTCAGCTCATACAAATCAAATCAAATGTATTTATATAGCCCTTCGTACATCAGCTGATATCTCAAAGTGCTGTACAGAAACCCAGCCTAAAACCCCAAACAGCAAACAATGCAGGTGTAGAAGCACGGAGAAGGAGAAGACTGATCAGAGATGCAGCCAAGAGGCCCATGATCACTCTGGATGAACTGCAGAGATCTACAGCTGAGGTGGGAGACTCTGTCCATAGGATAACAATCAGTCGTATATTGCACAAATCTGGCCTTTATGGAAGAGTGGCAAGAAGAAAGCAATTTCTTAAAGATATCCATAAAAAGTGTTGTTTAAAGTTTGCCACAAGCAACCTGGGAGACACACCAAACATGTGGAAGAAGGTGCTCTGGTCAGATGAAACCAAAATTGAAGTTTTTGGCAACAATGCAAAACGTAATGTTTGGCGTAAAAGCAACACAGCTCATCACCCTGAACACACCATCCCCACTGTCAAACATGGTGGTGGCAGCATCATGGTTTGGGCCTGCTTTTCTTCAGCAGGGACAGGGAAGATGGTTAAAATTGATGGGAAGATGGATGGAGCCAAATACAGGACCATTCTGGAAGAAAACCTGATGGAGTCTGCAAAAGACCTAAGACTGGGACGGAAATTTGTCTTCCAACAAGACAATGATCCAAAACATGAAGCAACATCTACAATGGAATGGTTCAAAAATAAACATATCCAGGTGTTAGAATGGCCAAGTCAAAGTCCAGACCTGAATCTCCATCCAACCTCACTCAGCTCGAGCTGTTTTGCAAGGAGGAATGGGAAAAAAATTCAGTCTCTCGGTGTGCAAAACTGATAGAGACATACCCCAAGCGACTTACAGCTGTAATCGCAGCAAAAGGTGGCGCTACAAAGTATTAACTTAAGGGGGCTGAATAATTTTGCACGCCCAATTTTTCAGTTTTTGATTTGTTAAAAAAGTTTGAAATATCCAATAAATGTCGTTCCACTTGTTGTCGATGTCGATTGTGTCCCACTTGTTGTTGATTCTTCACAAAAAAATACAGTTTTATATCTTTATGTTTGAAGCCTGAAATGTGGCAAAAGGTCGCAAAGTTCAAGGGGGCCGAATACTTTCGCAAGGCACTGTACCTTATTTACATAAGTATTCAGACCCTTTGCTATGAGATGTTTCTACAACTTCATTGGAGTCCATATGTAGTAAATTTAATTGATTGGGCATGATTTGGAAAACCACACAGCTGTCTAATTAAGGTCCCACAGTTGACAGTGCATGTCAGAGCAAAAACCAAGCCCTGAGGTCAAAGGAAACATCTGTAGAGCTCAGAGACAGGATTGTGTCAAGGCACAGATCTGGGGAAGGTTACCAAAGGTTACCAAGGTCCCCAAGACCACAGTGGCCAACATCATTCTTAAATGTAAGAGGTTTGGAACCACCAAGACTCTCCCTAGAGCCGGTTGCCTGGCCAAACTGAGAAATTGGGGGAGAATGGCCTTGATCAGGGAGGTAACCAAGAACCCAACGGTCACTCTGACAGAGCTCCAGAGTTCCTCTGAGGAGATGGAAAAACCTTCCAGAATCACCTCTGCAGCACTCCACCAATCAGGCCTTTATGGTAGAGTGGCCAGATGGAAGCTATTCCTCAGAAAAAGGCACATTACAGTCCGCTTGGAGTTTGCCTACAGGCACCTAAAGGACTCTCAGACCATGAGAAACAAGGTTCTCCGGTCTGATGAAACTAAGATTGAACTCTTTGGCCTGAATGCCAAGCGTCACGTCTGGAGGAAATCTGTTACCATCCCTATGTTAAAGCATGGTGGTGGCAGCATCATGCTGTGGGGATGTTTTTCAGCGGCAGGGACTGGGCGACTAGTCAGGATTGAGGCAAAGTTGAACAGAGCAAAGTACAGAGAGATCCTTCATGAAAACCTGCTCCAGAGCACCCTGGACCTCAGATTGGGGCAAAGGTTCACCTTCGGGACAAGTCTCAATATCCTTGAGTGGCCTAGCCAGAGCCCGGACTGGAACTCTATCTAAAATCTCTGGAGAGACCTGAAAAATAGCTGTGTAGCGACGCTCCCAATCTAACCTGACAGAGTTTGAGAGGATCTGCAGAGAAGAATGGGAGAAACCCCCCAAATGCAGGTGTGCCCAGAAGACTCAAGGCTGTAATCGCTGCCAAAAGTGCTTCAACAAATACTGAGTAAAGGGTCTGAATGGGGTATTGTGTGTAGATTGATAAGAAAAAAACGATTTAATCCATTTTACGATAAGGCTGTAACGTAACAAAATGTGGAAAAAGTCAAGGGGTCTGAATACTTTCTGAATGCACTGTAATTCCATATTTTGTTATAGACTGAATTATTTTTTTTTAAATAATCCCCCAGCCATCTACACACAGTACCCTACAATGTCAAAGTAAAAACATGTTTTAGAAAAAAATATATTTTTGTATTGAAAGTTAAATACAGAAATCTCTAATTTACATAAGCATTCACACCCCTGAGTCAACACGTGCTAGAATCACCTTTGGCAGTGATTACAGCTGTGAGTATTTGTGGGTACGTCTCTAAGAGCTGGGCTGTAAAATATTTGCACATTCTTAAAATAATTATTCAAACTCTGTCTAGTTGGTTGTTGATCATTGCAAGACAGCCATTTTCAAGTCTTACTATAGATTTTCAAACCGTTTGAAGTCAAAACTGTAACTAGGCCACTCAGATACATTCAATGTCATCTTGGTAAGCAACTCCGGTGTATATTTGGCATTGTGTTTTAGGTTATTGTCCTTCGGAAAGGTGAATTTGTCTCCCAGTGTCTGTTGGTAAGCAGACTGAACCAGGTTTTCCTCTAGGATTTTGCCTATGTTTAACTCTATTCCATATATATTTTTATCCCCCATTAAAAACCCAGTCCTTCCCGATGACAAGCACACCCCTAACATGATGCAGCTACCATCATGCTTGAAAATATGAAGAGTAATACTCAGTGACGTGTTGTGTTGGATTTGCCCCAAACATAACACTTTGTATTCAGGAAACAAAGTTAATTTCTTTGCCACATTCTTTGCAGTTTACTTTAGTGCCTTATTGCAAACAAGTTCTGGAATATTTTTTATTATGTACAGACTTCCTTCTTTTCACTGTGTAATTTATACTGAACACAACATGTAAAATGTTGGTCCCATGTTTCATGAGCTGAAATAAAGATCCTATACAAAAATAATATTTCTCGCAAATTTTAAGAACACATTTGTTTACATCCCTGTTATTGAGCATTTCTCCTTTGCCAAGACAATTCACCCACCTGACAGGTGTGGTACAGGGGCTTGCAAAAGTATTCTCCCCCTCGGCATTGTTCCTATTTGGTTGCCTTACAACCTGGAATGAACGCAGATTTTTTGGGGGGTTTGAATCATTTGATTTACACAACATGCCTACCACTTTGAAGACGCACATTTTTTTTTGTTGGGGGGGGTGAAACAAACAAGAAATAAGACAAAACAACAGAAAACTTGAGTGTGTACGGCTTAAAGTGGTCCTATGGACAGATACTCCAATCTCCGCTGTGGAGCTTTGCAGCTCAGGGTTATCTTTGGTCTCTTTGTTGCCTCTCTGATTAATGCCCTCCTTGCCTGGTCCGTGAGTTTTGGTGGGCGACCCTCTCAAACATAAGAGGATAAAAAAACTAAGAAAACAATAGAACTGAAAGACTATAAAAGCACCCTAAGGCAAAGCAAAGCTAAAAAGTTGTGTTTTAAGAGCTATTTTAAATATGTCCACAGTTTCTGTCCCACTCAGGTTCTCTGGCAGACTATTCCAGAGTCTGGGTGCATAGTAATTAAAGGCTGTCTCTCCATGCCTCTTTGTCCTAGGCTTTTAGATAGTTAGCAGGCCAGTGCCAGAGGACTTGAAGGACCTACTGGGTACATAACTCAAAAGCATGTCTGATATATATTGGGGTGCACAATCGTGGATGGATTTAAAAACCAATGGATGAATCTTAAAATGTACTCTAGAACTCACAGGCAGCCAGTGCAGAGACTTTAAAACAAATGTAATGTGTGTTCTTTGTATGGTCTTGGCCAGTACCCATGCTGCAGCATTCTGTATGTTTTGCAGTTGACCAATGGCTTTCTTGGGACCAGACAGGAGAGCATTAAAGTAGTCAAGTCTGCTTGTAATAAAAGTGTGGATGAGTCCCTTTGTATCAGCCTGAGAGAGAAACATCCGCACCTTGGCAATGTTAATCAGGTGGTAAAAAGCTATTTTGGTCACATTCATAATGTGTCTTAATCACACACACATCCCTGCCCACGAAGGTTCTGGACAGAGGCTGGCAACACGATAACACCAATAGGAGGAACAGACTCAGCTCTTGCCTAGCAACAGCGACTGATTGTATTTCTAGGATAAACAAGGACTCCGCCTAATTGGAAGGTATAAACATATGCTTGCGTGAATTGTGTGTCTGCTTTTCTAGCTGCAACACTCAGTGTGGTGAATAAATCTACACTGAACTTTGCAGCTCAGACTCTCCTAAGGGAGGTGATTCCATAATGGCAGAATCAATGTTGTCATACTATCAGAAAATGACCCATGCCTTGCAGTGTGTGTATTCACAGGTAAGAGTAGCACACGAGCAACGGAACCCCAGGAGATAACCGCGAGCACGGCCTGAGTCTGGGGGACCGAGTGTACATCAAAGTCCACCAAGCCGGTGTGTTTGGAGAATAAACGCTGGTCCGGACCCCAAACGGTACCCCTCACCGCGCCTACAGAGGTGAAAACCACAGCCTCTCTCTGATGGATCCATACTTCTCATGTGAAATGAGATCCGTTCTGACTAATGGGTAAGCTGGAAGAAGAGCTGGAGAAAAGGAGACTGGAGAGTAGGCATTATGTTAAGAAAAGTGTTGTCCTAATAGCATCCGTGTAGTGATAACCGTATTCCTAGCAGTAGTGATTTAGGGGAACAATGATAATGACTGCATTTCAATGCCAGTACAATGGATAGGAGAGTGGACAGATGAGAGGGTGCATTGGGTGATAAGTGCTGTTAATGTCACAGGTGCGAAGCAGAACATTAATCACTGCGGACATGTTGTGTGGGTTGTTCTAGGAGAGTAAAAAACAAACCAGTACTCCGAGGGTGGGTTCTGCCCCGGGCGGAGTCGTTGTGTTGCAGAAATGGATCTGGAGAGAGCAGAACGGCACTTCATGTCTGAAGAACTAGATGAGACCGTCCCTCCTACTGTACCTGTGGAAACACCGCCCTGGTGTGGGGGAAGCGGTGAAAATGACACTCTTGAAACCATATGTTTTCACATCCTCCCAGAGAGAAGGGAGCAGGAAACCCACCCCAGACATGACATAGATGTTCAGCCTTCTGAGAGTAGCTCAGGGCTGAGTAGTCAAAAGAATGTTTGTTCCCCAAATGCCGATAGTGTATCAAGTTAAAGATGGAAACACAGACTCTCTTTGGGGGGGGGAAAGCTTCTCCTACCCAATAAAATTCTGTGCTGGGATAACACAACTCTAAGAAACATGTTAACCGAGCAATACGCTAACAAAACTACAATTGTAGTGAAATTCGTTGATCAAATCAAATCATTAGTCACATGCACCGAATACAACAGGTGTAGTCATTACAGTGAAATGCTTACTTACGAGCCGCTAAACAATCCCCTTACGAGCCCCTAAATTGACCAATATGTGCGAGCAAAACACTACTGGCAGCATCATTTTGGAACAGACGGTTATCTAATGGAAGAGCCTAGAAGCAGATAAACAATCTTAAGGGGTGTTAGACTCAGACACGGGTGAACGGGCGATAACAGCACCTTCCAACCATGGTGAAGTGTTCACCAAGGCACTAGTGGTGAATGACACACCTATAAGAGAAGTGAATGTCACTCAAATTGAATTCATTTCGAGTTTCGACTAGCAGCGTGAATAGATTCACCGTGTCATTGATAGTGACTGCAGCTGTGGAGGGTGGAAGTGTAAAAGGGATAGCCAAATCTGTTCGAGATGCAGTAGTAACCACATGGTCATGGACTAAGGGACAAATTATGTGGATAGTTGAATATACAGCTTGGGCAATGCTAGACAAAATTGTTATCTTAATGGAAGGGGCCTTATTTTACCATGCAATCAAAACCTGAATGTTAAAGCCATACATATGGCTTCCCGTGAATACATGGTGCAATTAAGTAATTACAAAGCTCGTAGTTTGCTATGACAACCAAGTACGAGGACGAAGGAGAGGGAGCGAGTGTGTTCTCTCTGATCATCTGAAGGGAAGTCTGGGGTAACGTGTGAGGGAAACCAATAGAGTCCCAGCAGAAGATCTAACATCCCATTGGCATGGAACAGATTGCCCCAAACTAATTCTCATCAAGGGTGGTGTGAAATTATTAACACGCATTTTCTTTCTCTGCTCAAGTCATTGTGTTTTATAGGTGGTGTGGAACATGCGAGTGATCGCTGGTCCAGAGGGAGGACTTTTGAGCCTGTTTTAAGTCGGGTGTACGCTACGTGATTTTGGCCCTGGTTTCGCTGTCCCAGACAAGTTTTTGGGGGTATTGTGGGAGCAAAACTCATGACTATGATTACATTTGCATTATTAGCAGCATCTAGGCTGTCCACTTTGAAGAGCTGAGACAGAATAAGGAATGGAACATATAGGACCAGGGCCCCGCTACCATTATAACATATACGGCTGTCAGATATGGGCGTTAACAAGCAAGAACTGAGATGGAAAGATAATGGTGGAGAAAGGTCAAGGGAAGCTATTTTCATATAGAGGGAGGGGACTCTATATGTTATGCATAGACAGAATACTTTTAAGGCAGGACTCTGTAATATAATAATTTTGTATTTTCCATGGAAGGGCTCGGCTCTGTTAGTCTAAATTGAATTCACAAGTTCCGGTATCTGTGTAAATATTTGACTCAATATTTTCCACAACAGTATCTGTACTTTACTATTTATATTTTTACAACTTTTACTTCACTGCACTCCTAATGAAAATAATGTACTTTTTACTCCACACATTTTCCCTGACACCCAGAAGTACTCGTTACATTTTGAAAGCTTAGCAGGACAGAAAAATGGTCCAATTCACACACTTACCAAGAGAACATCCCTGGTCGTCCCTACTGCCTCTGACCTGGCAGACTCACTAAACACACGTTTCGTTTGTAAATGATGTCTGAGTGTTGGTGTGTGCCCCTGTCGATCCGGAAAAAAAAACTATAATGCAAATCCTGTCTCTAACATAGATGGTTCACAAGTTAGAATATTTACTCAGAGAATTTAGCATGGTTAGAGTGAATAGAATGTCAATATGACCGTGGTCAAAAAGTGGTCACTGCCCAATAGAACTCTGCTACTGCTCTGCGGCCAGAACAGTGCCAACTTCAAAAATCAACTGACAAGCTAGCTAGTGGCTGCAGGTTCCTGTGTGATAACATTGGGTTTTTCTAAATTAATTTAAATACAAAACAAATTAGGTCTATGTATTTATTGATTTATAAAGCTAAACAGACTGAATTTCCATATCTACCCTCCCCGAAGACAATCGGTCTAGTTGATTGGTCCAAACTGTGGAAACGCCTCATAATGTTACTACCTCCCAATGCCGAAAATGGAAGTGATACAACCAAGAGCAGGGCAGGTTAAACTACCAACGGTCACAACAAACTTAGGTTCTTATTTCACTCAACACGGTTAAATACAAGCATATTAAGTTTATAAAATGATAGAGAAGAATCTAATGATTAGTTGAATGTGATTCATAATGACATAGGGCAATGAAAACTACGTTTAGACATTCATTTATTAGCACCCTCTTGAATTTACCAGTATTTCACTACATTCTAAAGCAGTGAGTGAACTCCTTTTATATTCATGTTTCTAAAGGAAGTAGATAAAGAGCCAAAGTCGACTCTCAGTTCCTGGTAAGGTCAGGCGATTTTCTGTGGAACTAGGGCAAAGAAAGACGTGGAGGTGAGGACAAAGTTGAAGAGAGAAGAAACCTCTGAGAGGGGGGCTAGAGGTGTTCATCCCAACAATACTCAAACTGAGGTCTTATCTCATACACACATATCCCTGCCCATGAAGGTTCTGGACTCAGGTTGGCCCACGATAACACCAATAGGAGGAACAGACTCAGTTCTTGCCTACCAACAGAGACTGATTGTTTATCCTAGAAATGCAAGGTGACTCCGCCACATTGGAAGGCATAAATATATGCTTGTGTGAATTGTATGTGTGTTTTTGCAGCTGCAAAACCCAGTGTGGCGAATAAATCTATACTGAACCAAAACGATTTAACTGAGTTACAGTTCACGTAAGGAAATCAGTCAATTGAATTAAATTAATTTAGCCCTAATCAATGGATTTCACATGACTGGGAATAGCGATATGAATCTGTTGGTCAAAGTTACCTTAGAAAAAAGGTCAGTGGATCAGAAAACCAGACCGTATCTGGTGTGATCACCATTTGCCTCATGCAGTGTGACACATCTCCTTTGAACAGAGTTGATCAGGCTGTTGATTGTGGCCTGTGGAATGTTATCCGACTCCTCTTCAATGGCTATGCGAAGTTGCTGGTTATTGCTGGGAACTGGAACACGCTGTCGTACACATCGATCCAGAGCATCCCAAACATGCTTAATGGGTGACATGTCTGGTGAGTATCCAGGCCATGGAAGAACTGGAACATTTTCAGCTTCGAGGAATTGTGTACAGCTCTTTGCTACATGGGGCCGTGCATTATCATGCTGTCCTTGTGTTATGTAGAAATCTGGGAATCGTCTCTGGAAAGACAACAATGGCACAATAATGGAACATCATAAGGACCAAAAGATTATCTGAATTACACAATGGGACAGTTACATTGAGAATCATGCACCTACTTACATCATTGAAACCCATGTGCATCCCACAATCAAGCATAATATTTTTCCCCCCAATTGAGACAAGGTTGCAGCCGTTGCCAACATCCTGTCCAGCACCTGAGTAGGGACAGATGGACGAGGTACAAACAACATCTCATCCATAATGTTACTGATTTCTTAAACGTGATGGCAACTGACCATTAAGATTGAAAGCCCAGAGAACATGCATAGGATCATCTCCACTACGAACCAAAATGAGCAGTTATTGCATTTTAGCACACCAGAGGTACATTAATTTCCAAAGGAACGTTGCATTTGCCTTGCAGCATTGCATTGCAGAGGCAGTTGCATTGAGTTCTGTGTGGTGCATATGTTGGATTTGTTGAATGTATGCTTCAACCTGCACGTGAATGTTGCACTTCTATTGCACTTATCCAGATAATGCTGCACTTATCCAGATAATGCTGCGTACCATTTTGCACAAGACACTGTAGGTGTGATCAAGGTGAAAGGAATGTAAACTGCATGTGCATCCAATGCATGTGTAATGACCAAAGCTAGCGAGCTCTAGCCAGAGAGATAGAGGCTTCAAGCTTCACGCCTCGATCACACCGATCACACCGACAGTGTTTTTGCGGAAAGTGGTACACAGCATCATCATCATCTGTATGTGTGCAAGAAAAGTTACACATTCACCTTCTGCTACCATTTCTGTCAAGCCATCTATGCATATGTTCGATACATCCCATCTGTGCACCACACAAGACCTACTGCAACTGCCTCTGCAACGTTCAATTGGAAATGGATGTACTTCTGGTGTACCAAAATGCAATAACACTGTCGGTACTTAGGTAAAAAAATACTTTAAAGTACTCGTTTTTTGGGGGGGTATTTATTATTGACTACTTTTACTTCACTACATTCTCGAAGAAAAGGTGTATATTGAATTTTTGTTGCACACATGTCTAGATTATGCAAAGTACTCTTTTGCGAAAAGACACTGTTGGCGTGGTGTAACTGGATCCACAATTGGTCTTCTCCAGCAGGTTGCGTTTTTTTCCGCACACCAAGCGATGCGTTTTTGTATGGAGCTCAATGAGAGTTGTTTGGATGTTAAATGACAAAACAAAGTCATTGATGACAGTTACCAGTCTTGTTCGTGCCATCTTACACCCATAACAAGAGTGTCTAATTTAGTTTAAAAAAATATGGAATGGCTTATTTGCTCGAATATAACTTTTGTAACGATTTGGTTGTTAGGAGTGTACCGATATACTTTGGACACGTGACATCCCGGCAACTTTGAGGAAAAAAACACTGTCGGAGTTGTGCCTGATCGTCACTAATCACCACAACCATAGTCTTACACCCAAACAATTTCTGAAATTTATCTTCTTAAAATGTGATTTTATACCTAACCTTAGGACCAAAAAGCAAGTATAGCTTTCATGACAACTAGTGGAAACAGTTGTGCCTGTTGTTCACACCCGTATATGCCCTCTCGTCGGCTAGAATGGTCCCTGATCTTCTGTTTTTGAAGAAATGTATTTCCATTGTTAGAGCGGCCTCTGGGACTGCATGAAGCGAGACGGTGGTTGAAAGAGCGCGCTTTGAAATGGAAAAGTGTTGCGGTAGCTTTTGATAAAGAATAACATCAAGTGTGATGCAGTGTTGAGCGCCACATCCCGAGGGGTTCGAGCTGATTGTGACAGACTGTTAAATGGCATCCCTCGAGAAGACAATAACAATATGTATGTCAGAAGTGTAGTATAATCATAAGGAGACGTATACTTGGATTACGGAGGAGGAATGGAGGTCTAAGAGAGAGAGGGGGGAGTATGAGTCGGTTAAAATAAAATGGTAGAAAGCCTTCCAATTTCTCGCATGGAATAGCCCTCATTCCTCAGCACAAGAATAGTCTGACGAGTTTCAGAAGAAAGGTCTTTGTTTCTGGCCATTTTGAGCCTGTAATCGAACCCACAAATGCTGATGTTCCAGATACTCAACTAGTCTAAAGAAGGTCAGTTTTATAGCTTCTTTAATCAGGAAAACAGTTTTCAGCTATGCTAACATAATTGTAAAGGGTTTTCTAATGATCAATTAGCATTTTAAAATGATAAACTTGGATTAGCTAACACAATGTGCCATTGGAACACAGGAGTGATGGTTGCTGATAATGGACCTCTGTATGCCCACCCGACTAGCATCACTAACCTGGACGGTTCTGACTTAGAATATGTGGACAACTACAAAAACCTTGGTGTCTGGCTAGACTGTAAACTCTCCTCACAGACTCATATTAAACATCTCCAATCCAAAATTACATCTAGAATCGGCTTCCTATTTCGCAACAAAGCCTCCTTTACTCACGCCGCCAAACATACCCTCGTAAAACTGACTATCCTACCGATCCTTGACTTCGGCGATGTCATTTACAAAATAGCTTCCAATACTCTACTCAGCAAACTGGATGCAGTCTATCACAATGCCATATTTTTTTGTCACCAAAGCCCCTTATTACCACCCACCACTGTGACCTGTATGCCCTAGTTGGCTGGCCCTTGCTACATATTCGTCGCCACTGGCTCCACCCACTGGCTCCAGGTCATCTATAAGTCTATGCTAGGTAAAGCTCTGCCTTATCTCAGCTCACTGGTCATGATAGCAACACCACCCTGTAGCGCTCTAGCAGGTATATCTCACTGGTCATCCCCAAAGCCAGCCTTTCCTTCCAGTTCTCTGCTGCCAATGACTGGAACTAATTGCAAAAATCGCTGAAGCTGGAGACTTATATTTCCCTCACTAACTTTAAACATCAGCTATCTGAGCAGCTAACCGATCGCTGCAGCTGTACATAGCCCATCTGTAAATAGCCCACCCAATCTATCTACCTCATCCCCATATTGTTTTTATTTACTTTTCTGTTCTTTTGCACACCAGTATTTCTACTTGCACATCACCATCTGCTCATTTATCACCCCAGTGTTCATTTGCTAAATTGTAATTATTTCATTACTATGGCCTATTTATTGCCTTACCTCCTCAAGCCATTTGCACACACTGTATATAGACTTTTTTCTATTGTGTTATTGACTGTACGCTTGTTTATTCCATGTGTAACTTTGTGTTGTTGTTTGTGTCGCACTGCTTTGCTTTATCTTGGCCAGGTCGCAGTTGTAAATGAGAACTTGTTCTCAACTAGCTTACCTGGTTAAATAAAGAATAACAAAAAATGTAGATATTCCATAAAAAATCAGCTGTTTCCAGCTACAATAGTAATTTACAACATTAACAATGTATACACTCTATTTCGGATCAATTTGATGTTATTTTGATGGACAAAAATGTGCTTTTCTTTCAAAAACAAGGACATTTCTAAGTGACCCCAAACTTTTGAACGGTGGTGTATGTTTTCAGTAAGATTGGATTTTTAGCATTTATAGCAATGGTTATCAACTGTAATGCAAAGGATGGAACATTAGGCGTAGAACATTGAGGTTGTGGTGGGAACTGCCGAGAGGTATTTGGTCATGTGAAACTTCACATCAGAAGACTTACAGGGTGTGTTATGTGGTGGTCCCATCCTTTCAGGTTGTTGGCCTGAGGTAGGACTAAATAGATTTAAAGTGGAGTAGGGTGGTGTAATTTTGTATTTTTTTGTGAGTAGTGTTAGATGGTAGGGTATTTACTTATTTTTTCATTCAAAGTATAAGGGAGTTGTACTCCAGTCTAGCAGGTGGCGGTAATGCAACATTTTATTGGATGCCAACCGCCGTTAAAGCTCAGCTAAGAAGTAGAGAGCGGCCACTAGAGTATCTGGTCAATATAAAATATTATCTGTGTTCTAGCAGATGTCTCTTTCGAATGAGTGTGAAATCAAAGACGGCTTAGAAACGTTGGTGGAATCACAGGCTATAGGAGAGTTAGCTAATCTAGCGGTAAACAATGTGCTCTAAAGTTCGTGGCTAGCTACATTTCTGTATTTTGAAGAATTTTCGATTTAACCAGTGGTGTCACGTATCTTAGGCATCCTGGCCGGGTGTTCAAACTAGAATGGGTCGAAAAGTAGCGGACTAGCTAGCTAATGTAGACTGATTTGCCAGCTACTAGTTAACCCTAGCGGCTAAATTATGGACAAAGCTTTCCCTGCAAAAAAAGTATTTAGCTCGCTAGATGGCTGCAAGAAGCAGTTTTGTTTTAGAAAGATGGGTTAGCAGCGTGTGTTGTTGTTAGCTAGCAGTGGCCCTTACACCAAAGATGGTCTCATTAGCTTATCTGTGTTTATACTGTTTGTTCCAACGCGCTTCACCCATCGTTATCGACACCAATTGACGAGGATGTGCAACTGCACTGTAGTACTCACGAACTTCGGACCTGCGCAGGGCCGTTCGCAGTGTTTTGGTCTTCAATAGCTTCATAAACTCCGCACATTATTACAATTTCTCTTTTTAAAATGTGATTTTAAACCTAACCATAAGCACACTGCTAACCGTATACGTTGTTTTTGTTATTGCATTTTTTGCTATTTTGTGGCTGTGGAATCTGACTTGTTGCTAGAAGCTAGTGGAAACCTAGCTAGTAACGTTACTTCCGTGGGACGACAGAGTTCGCAAGTACGATATTATCAGAATGCAGTTCATTTGTTAGCAATTCTAATAATAACAGGTTATTAAGGATGCCCACAGGTTGAATATAAAACATTCATATGAAGATCTGTATTGGCAAGTAAACAATATTGTAAAATTGCTGCACTCATTTATATCATTTTTCGACGTATAGTACTTCCGTGTAGCCATGGCCGATTCTGTTGCAGTAGAGGACCCGAAATTCACTTTACAAGAGGTTCTTGACACCTTTAAGTCATGCCTATCTGAAAACAAAGAAGTATTCCTCGAACATTATGTAGCAGGATGGCTTGGTCTTGTAAGGTAAGTCGTTTAAATCTATGCTAGCCTAGATTCTTAGCTAACTAGGTAGCCCTGGGCTAACATTAAACAAACAGCTGGCAAATCATTGAGTGCACATAATCTAGTTATATATACTAAAAGCAAATCTGCTATGTACATTACAGGGATTAACATTAAAGTTGGAATCCTTAGTTGAAACAATAACAAAGCATTACCCCACCTTTGTTTTGATAAAATGCTGAGAGATTGGCCGGGAGAAATGTTACCACAATCAAATTCGTAGAAAGAGCTATTTATGCAAGGACTGGCCATCCCTGATATCAAAATGATAGATTCAACTATGTTTTGGGCATATAGCTACAGTGTTTGTTTACATTGTTTACAAATAAATAAAAACTAGCTCATGTTTAGGTTCTGATGGCGTACAACAGTTGAACTTAAGCTCAGGAGGCATTTATACGTTATATTCTTCAATAATCAATGGGTATATATCGTTAATTAATTATATATTTAAAAAAATGGATGTAGCAACTAAGGACTCTAGCTTTAAGTGTTGCCCTATTGCCTGGGGCAAGTGAAGGTAGTAGTCGCACAAGTTGAGCCTGCTCTGAGATTGCACCATTGTGCATGTTAATTTAAAAAAAGACAAAATAACCAAACTGCAAAGAATTCCATTAGCCTAAAACTGATCTTTCTGGACCCTCACCATTGTTTAAGTGAAAGACAGACAATGTATGGTATTTATAGACAGGTTGGTTGTAACAGACAGGGTTGGCGTAGACTTGATAACATGTAAACTGTATTTAGTCTCCAAATGTTTATTGAAAACACACATTTTGACAATGAGCAGTTGTTTTTCAAATATCTTTACAGTTGTCGGTTAGCTAGCTAGCAAATTTGAGCCATATTGGCATATACATGACATCAGTCAAAACAAGACATGGTATCAATAATAAGCTACGAGCTGAAATGAGCCATCTACTATTTCCCACATGGCAGCTTTTTGTCATTGATGTTTGCCATCTGACCATTCAGAATCATAAGAACGCATGCCACATCAATGCGCACTCATAATTTTCGTGATGTCAGCCAACCCGGGCAAGTTGAGCCTGCACTGAGATTTTTTTATTTACTGATAGCAACACAAATACAAAATCCCAGTACTGATCTTAATGGTTCCTTGATGTCAACCCCTGAAATTATTCTGGTTGTCTCAATATGAGGATAGGAAACACTGTCACCACCGATAAATCCACTATAATTGAGAATTTCAATAAGCATTTTACTACGACTGGCTATGCTTTACACCTGACTACCCCTACCCCGGTAAACAGCACTGCACCCCCCACAGCAACTCACCCAAGCCTTCTCCCAAATCCAGTCAGCTGATGTTCTGAAAGAGCTGCAAAATCTGGACCCCTACAAATCAGCCGGGCTAGACAATCTGGACCCTTTCTTTCTAAAAATGATCTGCCGAAATTGTTGCAACCCCTATTTACTAGCCTGTTCAACCTCTCTTTTGTGTCGTCTGAGATTCCCAAAGATTGGAAAGCAGCTGCGGTTATCCCCCTCTTCAAAGGGGGGGATACTCTTGACCCAAACTGCTACAGACCTATATCTATCCTACCCTGCCTTTCTAAGGTCTTCGAAAGCCAAGTCAACAAAAAGATTACTGACCATTTCGATTCCCACCATACCTTCTATGCAATCTGGTTTCAGAGCTGGTCATGGGTGCACCTCAGCCACGCTCAAGGTCCTAAACGATATCTTAACCGCCATTGATAAGAAACAATACTGTGCAGCCGTATTCATTGACCTGGCCAAGGCTTTCGACTCTGTCAATCACCACATCCTCATCGGCAGACTCGATAGCCTTAGTTTCTCAAATGATTGCCTCGCTTGGTTCACCAACTATTTCTCTGATAGAGTTCAGTGTGTCAAATCGGAGGCCTGTTGTCCGGGCCTCTGGCAGTTTCTATGGGGGTACCACAGGGTTCAATTTTTGGACCGACTCTCTTCTCTGTATACATCAATGATGTTGCTCTTGCTGCTGGTGAGTCTCTGATCCACCTCTACGCAGATGACACAATTCTGTATACTTCTGGCCCTTCTTTGGACTCTGTGTTAACAACCCTCCAGATGAGCTTCAATGCCATACAACTCTCCTTCCGTGGCCTCCAATTGCTCTTAAATACAAGTAAAACTATGCGCATGCTCTTCAACCAATCGCTGCCTGCACCTGCCCGCCCGTCCAACATCACTACTCTGGACGGTTCTGACTTAGAATATGTGGACAACTACAAATACCTAGTTGTCTGGTTAGACTGGTTAGTCCTTCCAGACTCACATCAAACATCTCCAATCCAAAGTTAAATCTAGAATTGGCTTAATATTTTGCAACAAAGCCTCCTTCACTCATGCTGCCATGAGTAAAACTGACCATCCTACCGATCCTCGACTTCAGCGACGTAATTTACAAAATGGCCTCCAATACCCTACTCAACAAATTGGATGCAGTCTTATCACAGTGCCATCCGTTTTGTCACCAAAGCCCCATATACTACCCACCACTGCGACCTGTACGCTCTCGTTGGCTGGCCCTCGCTTCATACTCGTCGCCAAACCCACTGGCTCCAGGTCATCTACAAGACCCTGCTAGGTGAAGTCCCCCCTTATCTCACCTCGCTGGTCACCATAGAAGCACCCACCTGTAGCACGCGCTCCAGCAGGTATATCTCTGGTCACCCCCAAAACCAATTTTTACTTTGGCCGCCTCTCCTTCCAGTTCTCTGCTGGAACGAACTGAAAAAATCTCTGAAACTGGAAACACTTATCCCCCTCACTAGCTTTAAGCACCAGCTGTCAGAGCAGCTCACAGATTACTGCACCTGTACATAGCCCATCTATAATTTAGCCCAAACAACTACCTCTCCCCCTACTGTATTGATTTATTTTGCTCCTTTGCACCCCATTATTTCTATCTCTACTTTGCACATTCTTCCACTGCAAATCTACCATTCGTGTTTATTTATTATTATTATTTTTTAAACTTGCTATGTTGTATTTACTTCGACACCATAGCCTTATTTTGTCTTTACCTCCCTTATCTCAACTAATTTGCTCACATTGTATATAGACTTATTTTTCTACTGTATTATTGACTGTATGTTTGTTTTACTCCATGTGTAACTCTGTGTTGTTGTACCTGTGGAACTGCTTTGCTTTATCTTGGCCAGGTTGCAATTGTAAATGAGAACTTGTTCTCAACTTGCCTACCTGGTTAAATAAAGGTCAAATAAAACAATATATAGAGCCATTTAGTATAATGAAATATTTGAAGACTCTTCCAATAAAAAAACTTGTGTTGTATTAAATGTGTTTAATGTCCTTTGTATCCAGATTCATGAACAGCCTGGGGAGTGTGTTCTCCTTCATCGCCAAGGATGCTGTCAACAAGATCCAAATCCTGATCAACCATCTGAACGGTGAGAATGGGGCCCACTACGTCACTGTCCAGTCTATGGTCAAATACGAACTGGACAACCAAATGGTGGACCTGACTAAGAGAGGCAGCTTCCCCGAGTCCGGCTGCCGCACCCTTCTGAGGCTGCACCGTGCCCTGCGCTGGCTGGAGCTATTTCTCGAACGGCTGCGCACCAGCACTGAGGAAAGCAAGACCTCTGTCATGTGCTCTGAGGCCTATAATGAGTCCCTCTCCCAACACCATGCATGGATCATCCGCAAGGCTGCTGGTACAGCTTTCTGGGCTCTCCCAGGGCGTGCTACGTTCTTTGATGTGATGAATGTAGGTACCCCAGAGCAGGTAGTGGCCATGCTAGGGGATGCCCTGCCGCTCATCTCTGAGGTGTACCAAGTGACAGAGGACCTCTATGCCCAGAACAATATATTGGACTTGCCCTAGTAGGCAGGAAGTAATGTAGTAGTAGTTGCCTGGTGGTCCCAGATCTGTGTGTGTCATCTTGCCAACTCCAATGGAATTGTTTATAAGAGTTGTCAAGACAGCATAAATAGATTGGAGACCACCAGGCTACTGTAGGCCTCGTAGTCCAACCAGCACATCAATGCTGGCAAGCTGTGCTGCTCCTTATTGTTTCTTGGTGACAATTTCTGGTGTATAGAGATGGGTGTATTAATGTATGTACATTACATTATTATGTAATAAGGCAGCATTACACATGTATTTATTTCTAATTAGAATTGTGAAATGGGATTTCTATGGCATTTAGTGCTGTTTTTGTGCAACTCATCTCTTTGCATTTCAGTCTCTCCTTAATTTGTTTAAGCATGCATCAGTTTTTAGCGCTCAAAGTAGGTTTTGTATTACAGGAAGAGTATGTATTCATTGCAAATGCAATAGCATATTTTTAGGTTGTATGTCGGTCTTGTCTAATCTAAAGATATACATGTCCATAATTGTCGCCCCACAATGAAATTGGGAAGGGGACGGTGGATCTGTCTCTGTCCATTAGTACGTTTGTTCGTCACACGTGATATCTCGGACCGCACTGGCCCAATTTGGACAAATCGACAGCAATTTTGTGGAATGATGCGTCTTGCCATAGAAATCAGGCATTTACAAAATTACACTGATTATCCAGATGGCGTGTGACAAAGGAACTGCAGCCCATTGTTCAAATGGGTTAAATGGAAACTGAAAACCTGAGACTGACTGTAGGTCTGTAACCTTTCATGTAGTCTTAATATTAACTCCTGCAGAATTAAGCATTTTTTGAAGTAAACTGATACACCAAGTGTAAACTTTGACTCGGGAACAGGAGTGGAGAAATATGATTGGTTTAGTTCAGTGTCTTGAGAGAATGCAAATGTGAAGTCTGTAGAGGTGCCATCTTTATCAGCATCATAAAAGCTGATGGATGTATATTTTATGTGGTTGAAATACTAAGTCGAATGGAAATCTTATCAGAAACATGTTGGGTTGTTTTCACAGCTTTCTATTTCCTTACAACTGGTTAAACTGATGTCATTTGGACATTCTGCACAGTAAATCTTTCCCATTTTTTTTTTTGTTCTTGCATTTTCTCCCCGGTCCCTAAATGTCTCTGCTCTGTGTAAGAAGCAGAGATGACAGGGAGAACTTTACCGTTGTCAACTAAATTCAAGCAATCATTCTATCATTTATACAATTCTGGTGAGCAAGGGTTTATTTAGGGTGTGTTTGTAAATTCACTGGCAGTGCCAGAGTGCGATCTTAAATTCAGAGCATTGTCAGATAGTCGGTTCACAAATTCAGAGCGCTTCCCTCTGAGTGTTCAGCGTGCACACTGAACGCTCTGGCCAAGAAGCAGGGTTGATCCAAGCATTCTGACCTCACAACGGCACCCAATCTAACTGGCTAAAGTTGGTTAGCTTGCTAACCTACTTCCAGACACAAATGAGAACACCTCATTCTGACCATTTTACTTAGCCCTTGCAGAGCTGGTTAGGCTGTTTTCATGTTATCTAGAGCATTGGTGACTAATTGTGCTGCTGGCAACAATTTAATTACGTTTGTTTTGCTGACGTTTACTGACACCCCTTACAAAAAAAGATTGCTGTATAACTGCAGTATGTTGCAAATACTGCGTCCAGTGTATCTGCAGTTACAGTGCAGTGTATTGCAGTTATTACTGCATCCAAAATACCACAGTCAGCTAGTTACTAAACTTTACTGCAGTTTCAAAACTGTAATCTTTATTTGGAAGAGACTGATCATATTCAACTGAAGTTGTGCATTCTTAAATTAATCAGTTATTCTGCACTCAGGCATACTCAGAGTAGTGCTCTGAAATCTTAGTAGATAGCCAGAGTGAATTTACCAACTCACCCTTAGTGTTCTAGGGCAACATATAATGACAGAAGAGAGGTTGCATGTAGGCCTATCTAAGTATAGACAAGTTACCTAACAAATAGCCTACCAAAATGTCTGAAATTATAAGCTGGAACATAACTAAATTAGGCACACACAAAAATCCTCCACCTCCTGTCAAAAATGTATTCTGTGGTCTGACTGTAGCCTACAGGGCATCTTCTATATTTGCTGGTTAGGGTCGGGTGCGGGCCTCAGATTTTCACTTTAACACATAGTCAGTGGTTGCAGATGGGTTATTAGCAATTGTGGGTAGGTACGTAAACAGCTGAACAAACTTCTGAATCGTGCACCACTATCAGATACCACTGGCTGATTTTTGAGGAAACTTGGGTGAATGATGAGTCTTTCCCAATGGAGGTCAGTGCCGTTTAAGATGAGGGAGGACAAATGTTTTTCATGAGTATGGACTTATTTCTATTACAGGATATTGGATGACTAATTCATATTCCATTCACCTAGTTCAATGTAACAGCGATAGGTTTAGACTACTACATGATACTCAAATTTCCCTATACCCATCATGAGGTTGCTTCAACCTAGCCTATGAATGAAAGTTTACAATGTAGGTGCACACAGGTCGAGAGACATAGGGTGTCATAATTAGTCCAACAGTTGCAAACGAGTTTCTATTGGACAAATTCAGGTATGTTTATCCCTGTTTGTTCCATTTGCTTCCATTTAAGACACGTTTTTCAACAGAATTGGCTGAATGAATACACTCCTGATAATGTGTAAACACATCACTTTCATAACAGCCACGTTGTATTCCTTTTCGCATCTCTCCTCCTCTCACCTCTTCCCTTGTGTTGTGCATTGAAGTCCACAACAATCCGCTGTATGTGACCAGGCGGAAAACACCTTTGTAAGCCAAACCGCTACACACAGCCTACATCATTGTCACCATATTAGCTAAAGTAATGTCATAGTCTGCATAGATAATAGAACTAACGCGTTTGTAAACCCGGCAGGCAGTAACGCTACAGTGTACGGTCAGTGAGCAGTTACGTCAACGAGGCCCCAATGGCAATAAATTAGTAATACCAAAAGCTTACCTTGGAAAAACCTTGGAGAAAAGTTTTTAAAAACAACTTTGAGGAGTTCCAGTGTTAGGTTGGAAAGTCATAGCCAGCTAGCTAACATAGCATCACTCTGTTTGAGCAGGGTGTTTCAGTAGGCTAAACTAGCCAGCTGAATTTGCTAGCAAAGTAAGTGATTCTGAAAGTGGGGAAAAATAACAATCTCTATTTTTCTCTTGCTTCCCCTTAATTTGATCAAAACTGTTCCAACTATTGTCTTTCTCTGATTTAATTACTCACCCCATTGCATACACTGCAGTGCTAGCTAGCTGTAGCTTATGCTTTCAGTACTAGATTCATTATCTGATCCTTTGATTGGGTGGACATGTCAGTTCATGCTGCAAGAGCTCTGATAGGCTGGTGGATGTCCTCTGGGAGTTGTCATAATTACTGTGTAAGTCTATGGAAGGGGGTGAGAACCATGAGCCTCCTAGGTTTTGTACTGAAGTCAAATGTACCCAGAGGAGCACGGAAGCTAGCTGTCCCCCGGCTACACCATGGTACTATCCTACAGAGTACTGTTGAGGCTACTGTAGACTTTTGCAAAATAATGTTTTAATCAATTATTTGGTGATGTGATTATATTTAGTATGGTTTTATCTAAAAATGATAACGTTTTAAATGTTTTACAATTTACATTTTTCTGAAATTCACTGAGGAGGATGGTCTTCCCGTTCATCCTCTGAGGAGCCTCCTCTGGTTTTGCCTTAGAAGTCTGTTATTTACAAAATTACACTGATTGGCCCAAGGGGGGTGGATGACGTTTATTGTTGCCTTGTTTATTGTTTAAAATATGTACCACTTAATCTTACAGTTTTTCATTTTTTTCTGTGGACTATGAATGAAATTATAAATTAAACACAGAGACCTGATAAGTCTAGACTTTGTCTTTGTTCTATTTCTGCAATGATTTATGTTTCTTCATAATTGTGTCATGGTGTTATATAACCTAAGAATGAAGATGGATATTAGCGTTAAATCTAGTGCAATGTTTCAAATACAATTTGCATAATGCAAAACATCTCTGTCTGGAGTACAGTTCCAAAATTACAGGAACTTTCAATAAATTCTCTGGTATCCCCAAAGTCTCGATTGGAGGATTCCCTAAATCCAGAGGGAATAAACAGGAGATACGGAAATAGGATCGTCTACTCAGGATTTACGAGAACCAGGGAATTTATTGAAAGTTCCTGAAATCTTGCAACCCTAGTCTGGAGCAGTGTGATTAGAAATGGAATAGATACGACTGATGCTGCACGCTCCTTGACTTGCACCAGGGGGCAGCTTTGTTGCTGTGTGAGGCTAGCAGTGTTGTCAAGGTAACCATAGCTGTATCGTTAACTTGAGTTACGCTGCCTGCTGAAAAAGCTTGAAAACTTCCCTCGAGTGTTGACAAGCAAAGAAAGAGACTGATCTATCAGCTGAAATGCAAGGTATGCTGCATATGCTTGTTAGTATTCTTATCGTGCACTATCTGTAATTCTAGTGGCAAGTATATTCCCTCTTTGTCACCTACTTGGATCGGACAGTTTAGTTACCTAACGTTAATTTGGTAACGTTAACTGATCAACAAGGAAATCAAATGGAAGACATTTTCTGTCATTTGGCATTTCAAGATTAGTACACTTTCAAGCTGGCCAGTGCTCTCAAAAAGGGTGGCGAGTCTCCTTAACAGCTACTGGGTATGAAGACTTTTGAGCCAACCCTGATGAGCAGACAGTAACAACTTTCAGCAGGGATGTAGTAACAAAAGCCTGCACACCCAGAGGCTCTCAGCAAGAATGCCATTCACACAGTGACTATGATGAGACAGAGAATGTCACAGAATAGCTATTACATTTATATTTCAGTTCTCTCTTATCTCCCATCTTTTAGAGTTGAGTCACATCTAAAACATTCGACTGCTGTGGAGAATGCATTTGACCAGGCCAAAGTCCTCGAAAGGGCGTAGTCGACCCAACCTGAGCCACACGCCAAACATGGATGTGGCTGACAGCTTCCACAACACACCACTGATCCCGAAGCCTCCTTCAATGGGCTACGACAGGTCAGATCGTTGCCTCCGCTCCCGCTCTCAATCCCTCTTCAGGCAGAGCAGCCAGCTGAGCGTGAAACAAGACCCAGACTACCTAGATACTGTTCCCAAGGTACCCTCTCTTCCCTTCCCTTGGAACAAATACAAGCCCCTCCCCTCTATTGAGAAGAAGACGTCAGAGGAGGGTATCTCTTTGAGGGGCATGGAGGAGAAGACATCCAAGCTCAGTCTGTCCGACAGCCTCATTGTCCAGGCTCGGCAAGGGCACGGGGAGCAGCAGCTGTCCTCAGTGAGGACCCGAGCAGAATCCCAGAGCAACCCGGAGATAGGCAACGTGTCAGAGGTGCTTTGCAAGGTCTGCCCCACTCCCAACCTCAGCGTGATGGCCACAACCCCAGAGGCAGAAAACCCATCAGTATTCTCCCCTGGCACTCCTGATCCTTTGAGCTTACTCCTTGCCATCCGGGCTCCGTGTGGTAGGAGGTTTGAGTACCACTTCCTACCCACAGACACCCTACTGACGGTGCTTGCCAGTGCAGAGGCCAGGTATGGGGCCAGATATGAGCATGGTTACATTGAGATCGTGGATGGCTACATTAAGAGTGTTGTGGATAGACCCCTCCGAAGGACATTCACAGACCTGAACATGACTTTGGCCCAATGTGGCATCTTAAATAGATCAGTACTGTGCATCTTTCAGGAGGATATGGACTCTGCCTGAACTCAAGATGGATGACACAGTATAACAACAAACATTAAAGTTATGACAAGTAGGCCTATATATTATATTAACAATGAAGCCATATGTTTTTAGAGGAGAGTGCTTGTTTCCATTGTAAAGAGGAGCTTAGGAAGGTGTGTTTTGCGTTTAAGGTTTTAAAAAATAAAATTAAAATAGCCTTTTCTCACAGCCACTGTGCCACAAAATAAGCCCAGACAGACATACTTTAGGTAAGTAATCTTTATTACAATCACCATTTAGAAATGATAAAACCAAAAAAAGTGCAGAAAGTAGAAGAGAAGAGATTCAGCAGAGGCTATTTTAGCTTTCATAGCCAAGGTAAACACTAAACTCTTGTTTAGTTCAAGCAGTCCAAATATAAATCATATTCACTGGAGGTAGAAAAACAATTCAATGGTGTTTTGCTCAATAAAGCTTTACCTCTTGAAATAGATCTAATATTTATTCCTAACCACTTAGGTATATTCCATACAATATTATTTTACTTGGTAAAAGTGACCAACTTCTGTCAGGTGACAGAATAAGCTTGAATGTGACTGAACAAAACTTGTTTCCACTGAAACAACCTCCTGCAATAGAGATTTGCAGAACCTATTGGGGAAAAAAATTAAATAAGAGGGAGCAACTGCTCCAATACTTGCAGTATTACTACAATGGAATCTTTGGATTATTGTGAGGCACACATCTAAACAATCAAGAATGTATTTAGTGTTGTGATCCTGAAATGCTTTATATCACTTGAGGATTGTTAGTCTAGACTGATCATGAGTTGCCTGCCTTCTCATTAATAAGGAATGGACATTTCTCCAGTTTGGGTACTACTTCCCATTTGCTCAACTTCAAATCACATTACCTTCCACTAGTATCATTCTATAAGAAAAGGGTTTTTAAGACCAATCAGCACAGCAAACTTCCCCCATTCTAACAATTGCAAAGTCTTGTTTGATTCAATATATTGTATATTGCTAACAACCAATGGCTACCTATACATGCCTCAGAGAGACTTCAAGATCTAGAGGGTAAAATATTAGTTTAGTGCAACCACTCAATAAAAATAAAAATATATATATCAACTGAACACCAACCATAATGCTAATAGTATCAATGAAGGTATCCTGCTTTTGTCAGATTTTACTTTTCATTGAAGGTTATGAGAATTAGGTTAATGTTAGGAAAAGGGTTAGGGTTCGCTAAAATACAAAAAATGTCAATTTTTGACATCCCTCCTAGCCATGACCTCTCTTTGGTATGAACTATTGTCCTGAAAATGCTTCGCATTTAAGGCATGGCTAACAGCTGTAATTTAATGTAAACATTCAAATAAATCCTTAAAGTGACAAGTCCAAAAGCCCAAATGAGTTAATAGTCCAAACCGCATAAATAGTTCATTAAATTATTAGTGATCAAGGTTAGCAGCATCTAGTTGCTGATTTTCTCGATTTCATCGAGATCATCAGTGTCAAGCTTGTTGATCTTCTTATCTATGGGAAAAAAAAGAAGGAAATTATTAGAACATTGTCTTATAGATCAAAATGTACAACCTTGTGAAGACTTCTAGAAACAGAGTGACGTACTGAAATGTTCCTCGATTTGGTTGAGAATGTTCATGCTGTGTTTGCTGTCAATCATATTGACTGCAAGGCCCCTCTTGCCGAAACGTCCTGTGCGACCAATCCGGTGAAGGTATGTCTCGTTGTCGGCGTT
Source organism: Oncorhynchus gorbuscha (assembly GCF_021184085.1). Lineage (NCBI taxonomy): Eukaryota > Metazoa > Chordata > Actinopteri > Salmoniformes > Salmonidae > Oncorhynchus > Oncorhynchus gorbuscha. Next base: position 37,180,259 of record NC_060182.1, on the reverse strand, counting down.
TCCGTCTTTGTCCATGGGCAGGTCAAAATTTATCACCACAGAAACTTGTTCAACATCAATGCCTATCAATAGAAAGAGAGAAAAAAAACATGCCCGCCCTTAGGCCTATTCAATATTTTAAAAAATATAAAAAAATATATATATAATTAAAAATGAATTAAACACTCACTCACCCTCCTACTTGGGATAAATGGTACCATTAATCTAGCTTTCAATGACAGTCTTTATACCTCTGGAGCATACGTTGGTGGTCACCAGGACCTTCTCCTTGCCCTCCCTGAAGCGTTCGATGATGGTCGCTCTCTGTTCCACAGTCATCTCCCCACTCAGCAGCGCCACCACATGGCCCTCCTTGGTCAGCTCTGCAGCCAGCCAGCCAGCTGTCCTTCGGGTCTAGAGGCAAAGAAGTCTACTTTATTTCTTTACTTCATTAGTTTATGTACCGTATCAAATCAAATCCCTAAGAGAATTCCTTCAATCCTAGGATAAGTTGAGGATACTCACGTGACAGAAGATCATAGCTTGGGCGATGGTGATGGCGCCGTAGATATTACAGAGTGCTGTAAACTTTTCCTCCTTGTCGCTGCAAAGCACGTAATACTGCTTGATGGTGTCCAGAGTCTCCTCTTCACGTTTCAGCTTGATGATGTTGGAGTCTGGCACAACCCTCTCAGCAAACTTCCACACAGAGTCCTCAAAGGTGGCAGAGAACAGCAGCATCTGACATTCCTTTGGCAACATTCTGAATGGGGGAAAGAAATGTCCTTAGATAACTAAACTGTTACGCTGTTATTGAGTCGAATAGCATCTGAAAATCATCAGCGGTCACTAAGAGCCCTTTTACAGGTGTCTGTAAACAAAGTTAAATGGCAGCACTCGTGATTACTGGCCTGCAAGATGAACTTGTCTCGCAACACTTAAGTTCTGATAGATGAGAGTACTGTGCATTTACAACTTTCTATATGGAAAACTCACCTTTGGATCCGGATGCTCTGGTCCTGGTGACCCTGTGTGGCGATCATGACATCAGCCTCATCCAGGACAAAGACGCTGATCTTCTTGGGGTTGATGATCTTCAGTTTGGAGCACCAGTCCAAGACCGTGCCAGGTGTCCCGATGACAATCTGCTCCTGAAGCTTCGCCCCTCGGTCCACTGCTCAACACCCAGAGACAAACAGGACAGTTAATGATATTGTTACAATGATGCTTTTCATCAGCATCTTATATTTACAGAACATCAACTCTATAATACACGTGTGGCATTTTCTTCATTGACAGTTATGCTTTCGACATGAAATTTGTGAGAGCCCCGGCCTTTGACAGCATAGGCCTACCATTTCCCTAGTGAAATTAGGCACCCAAACATTACAGGTTGTATTCAAAATAAATACAAAGTAGGAATGTTTTGAGACTTACATTTATTGCCACGAATGGCATATGCCAATTTGACCTCAGGATAGAATTTCCCCATCTGCTCAATGACTTTACCAGTCTGCAAAGCTAGCTCGTACGTTGGGGCAATGCAAAGACACTGAGGGGGCAAAATAAGACATTTCAGTAATAAGAGGTTTCCATCTACAAAATCAACAAAAACAACACATTGTGATAGATGTTCTCTAAACTAAGACAATTTCCTGTAACTCTGATCTGTAGGTGCTCTTAATAAAACAACCCATAAACATCCACCGAAAGAGCAAACTCTTTCTGACCTTACTGATTACCTGACCTCTTGAGGTCTAACCACTCTCATAGCCTGACTAATGCTAATGGACCATAGCATTGCTAAAGTTGGAGATGCCACTCACCTGTGCCCATTTGTTAGTTGGGTCGACATGGCTGAGCATGGCCAGCACGAAGGCAGCTGTTTTACCTGTACCGGACTGTGATTGGGCAATCAGGTTCTGAGGTCTGGAACCAGAGGGATAATACACGCTGAAGAGAGATTAATGGGGGACTAAAAGAAGGTAGATTCCATTAATTTCACATAAAAAAATTTAATCAAACAACTATATTACTGTGTACATAGACAATGGTTAACAACTAGCTTGACTACATCTGACTGAAAGTGGAAATGAAATGTGTAACCCCAGAACACGCATCACAACAACACCTTCATATGTCCAGAATATCTAGGCTATTTCCTCTTATTGATAAATGGGTACTCACGGCTCTGCCAGCATCATGGGCAGGGCATTCTCCTGGATCTTAGAGGGTCTGTTGAAGCCCATGTCATACACTCCCTTCAGCAGCTTATCTTTCCTGAGATGGATGTACACACACACACAAAAAAAAGCATCGAGGCCACAAAAAGGACAACATATAATAAAAAGGCTGACCAAACAACACCACAAAATGCCACAAAAAAAAACAATGTTGCAAATCGTCTGGATTACTGCAACTCGCTGTTGGCTGGGCTCCCTGCCTGTGCCATTAAACCCCTACAACTCATCCAGAACGCCGCAGCCCGTCTAGTGTTCAACCTTCCCAAGTTCTCTCACGTCACCCCACTCCTCCGCTCTCTCCACTGGCTTCCAGTTGAAGCTCGCATCCGCTACAAGACCATGGTGCTTGCCTACGGAGCTGTGAGGGGAACGGCACCTCAGTACCTCCAGGCTCTGATCAGGCCCTACACCCAAATAAGGGCACTGCGTTCATCCACCTCTGGCCTGCTCGCCTCCCTACCACTGAGGAAGTACAGTTCCCGCTCAGCTCAGTCAAAACTGTTCGCTGCTCTGGCTCCCCAATGGTGGAACAAACTCCCTCACGACGCCAGGACAGCGGAGTCAATCACCACCTTCCGGAGACACCTGAAACCCCACCTCTTTAAGGAATACCTAGGATAGGATAAAGTAATCCTTCTCACCCCCCCCTTAAAATATTTAGATGCACTATTGTAAAGTGGTTGTTCCACTGGATGTCATAAGGTGAATGCACCAATTTGTAAGTCGCTCTGGATAAGAGCGTCTGCTAAATGACTTAAATGTAAATGTAAATCCTAACTCAGGTTGAAATGCACTGTATAATCTAGGCTTCGTGTGAGGTGTAAGCAATGGTGAATTTGAAATCAGATATCACTCGTCTGCTAAATGGCATTTATTATTATTATTATTATTACTTACAGCCTCAGCTCTTCAAATGTCTTGACCGAGTAAAGGGGAGAGTTGGGATCCCTCTGAAGAACCTCTACTTGATTGGTAGTGTTCACAAGGCTGGTGTGGATCATCTTATTCAACAATGACTGGGCTGCTTTGTCCTCTAAAAGACAAGAGTGACAGGTGAATGACCTGTCCGACGACACTAATTGAATGGAGACATGACAGGGAGATGAGAATAAACGCTAAGAATTCACACCTTTTTCCTCCCCCTCGACGTTGGTGTCATTCTCCACTTGCTTTGTGGTACCTAGCAGAAAAACAAACTCATCACATAATTTTATCACAAAAATGTAATGGACAATACATAGAAGAATATCAAGAGCAAATGTTTGATTGGCATCAGTGGTTTACCCTTTTTTGCCTTATTAGTAGGTGCAGCATCACCTCCACCTTGAGTTAGAGATCTTATCACCAAGGAGCCGAACTGGTAAGAGAAACAAAAATGTTTTATTAGTACGCAAATATCTCGTCTCAGAATGAAAGCTTGCCCTCATAAAATATTGGCAAGCAAGTGTCAAATTCTACCAACAACAAATCCATGACAAACACAGCAACAGTCAATGGCAGTGCTTTCAAAAGGTGTGTCAGTAAGTGGAACACCACCAGCACATGGTATGCTAAAGTAATAATTCGGCCACAAATTGCCCCAATGCCCCAGTTACAGTTGGCTGGGCTCGCAAACTAGCAGCATAAAGTTAGATACTTTTCGTAAAGCTGAGAATATATCTGTCTAGCTAATTGTACAAAGCTAGCTAAACTTGCTAGCCTATACATTTCAACTTACTGAGTCAGTCGAAGCTTCCTGTTTATCGACAGCAAGGGCCCAAGAGTCAGTAGCCATGATTAACCTTTAATGTATATTATTTTAGACCAAGTTTCCGAAGTTTTAGCTACACAAACGATGCAATCAAGCTGGGCGTCGAAAGAGATGCTGCCTGCCAAGCCAAAGAAGCTACCGCTGAAGCGCACCGGCTCCAGCTGGCTCAGCTGCATTCATTCCGATGGAAACTCGGATGTGGAATTCTGAGTTCCAATCAACTTTGTTTTACCCCAAAATGTGTTTGTCTAGGAGGTGGTTTAAAATGAGCAATACCACAGACTGGAATAATACAATCTTTATCAGATAAGCAAGGTTGGCTATTTTTTACTTGTCAGTTTAAACTATTGTTTGTTCATCGTTAACATATCACAGCTATACATTATATGTCATTTCTATCTAATTTGATATGGTTTATTCTTTTTGATTCGTCCCAGACAAATTGAGACAAATTGAGTAGGAGGAGAAGAGACTATATATGTCCTGATTGGTCCTAATGAAAGTGACCCAGCCAGGTAAGAGACCTGACAGTCCACATCACTCACACACACACACACACACACACACACACACACACACACACACACACACACACACACACACACACACACACACACACACACACACACACACACACACACACACACACACACACACACACACACACACACACACACACACACACACATACACACACACACACACACACAAAAGAGGAAAGAGAGAGGGGGGTTATGGCCAGCATTATGCTAATTTAATTGAGGAGCGGATGCAGCTTCAGCCAATACCCTCCACCCACACACAACCCCCTCCCTCATGCCAACCAAAATGTCTTTTAAGATGCCAGTAGAACTCTATATCGATTGTCATGGTTACCTCCTCAGTGCAAAAAAATTATAGGTGGATCAGACTAACAGTGGCCACAATGCAGACAGCTAAACTCCCACTACCCACATTAGAATAAAAACATTATAGGCTTTCCAATAAACCAGAGACAGAGCACTTGTCAGCGATGGTGAGTGGGAAGGTTGATGCCTGCCCTGGGTGGAGGCAAGAGAGACATGCTTTATGCCCCCCCCCCCCCCCACCCCACTAGTCCTCCATGCCTGGTGCTGCATTTCATCTATCTAGTCTGATCCCCCAGCTATCAAAAAGGACTAAATGGGGTCTCGCATCATCGATTGCAGGGAAGGAGAGTGATGGTGCTGATGCTATAAATGCAAAGAGGAGAGGTAGTAGGGGAAAGGGATGCTAATCTGTTGCAAAGGACTGTCTGTCTCTCTTTCTCTCTCTCTCTCTCTCTCTCTCTCTCTCTCTCTCTCTCTCTCTCTCTCTCTCTCTCTCTCTCTCTCTCTCTCTCTCTCTCTCTCTCTCTCTCTCTCTCTCTCTCTCTCTCTCTCTCTCTCTCTCTCTCTCTCTCTCTCTCTCTCTCTCCCTTAGCGAAAGCCTCTAACTCCAGCCACAAGGAGGGAGGACAGCGACTGAGCTGAGAGATACTTTTTATAACCACATGTTGCTGTGCTGACTGAATTGCTGCAACGGTTGCTGCCTGTCAACTGTCTTTCTTTGATTTGTTTAGTCCCTCTGTGAAAAGCCAGAGCCATTTAATTAATAGTTTCTCTGCCCACCTGTGACAGCTGGCATTTCCTCTACGCCACATACTGTAGAGGCAAGAAAAAAGGAGGGAAGAGAAATAGAAGGGAAAGGACATCTTTCATGAAAAGTGGGCATCCAAAAGACAGACATAATTTCACTCCCAGTTGACACAAATGAAAGGTAAGAAGACGTGTTGATATCAGATGATGTCAGTGATTGCATGACATGATGCTGCTTCCATTCTCTACATTCTAAATATGATTTGTTTATTTGAAAAGTTGCTAAATATTGTGCATGTATATTGTATAACGGCATTGATATTTTTTCAATTATGTGAGTCTGCAATGAAATCGAGCAATAGCAATCAACAGGTGTTTATTTTCAGACCTGTTTCTTTGGAAAGCTGTTGTTATTGTTGATGTTATTATGACTGTACTGTATTAAATGATGGCTTCTGGTATATTTATAGTGGATGAAATTAGGTTATGTTCGGATGAACCTTTCTGGAGATTTCAGGATGATTCATACGACAAGGAGGGGGGTCTCATGGGGTCTATCACTTGGACACAATCAATAGCATGACCCGTCAGACTGAAAAAGGAAACTCCCATTAAAAGAGAAACGCTAATAGATTGCCTTATGACCACTGGACATAAATAATTGGAGCAAGTTTCTGTCATTATTGAAAGGGGATAGTTTTGTGCATAAGATAAATCGACTTAATTGTGAACATTTTATGTGAACATTCCCCCTCAATTTGAGTTCCTGTTCTCATATATACACTTTTTTTATAGCCATGCTAAGCAATCATGGTGGGGGAAAAGAAGAAAAAAAAACATACATACTGTATATATATGTGTGTGTGTGTGTGTGTGTGTGTGTGTGTGTGTGTGTGTGTGTGTGTGTGTGTGTGTGTGTGTGTGTGTGTGTGTGTGTGTGTGTGTGTGTGTGTGTGTGTGTGTGTGTGTGTGTGTGTGTGTTTTCTTCTTAGCATGCTTAGCATGGCTATAAAAAAAGTGGATTCAGTTTATTAATCATGTTTGCATTATAACTGTACATCAATATGAGGCCATCTGATTTCACAATGCATTTCTGTTCTGTGTTGTCATAGCTAAAACATTTTACAGTCCGGTTATGCTGTTCAATTTGTTTTTAGAATAATGGCATCAATGTACTGTGAGAGATTTTGAGACTTACAGGAACAAGACACTGCATCTCTACAACATCAATATTAATAATATAATTAAATATAATACTATATCAATATTACCAGCTTGTGCCCCTTAGGACAAATGGTGGCACGGTTGACACTGATTGCAGAACAGAGCAGATGTGAGCAATGTTGATGCATCTGTCTGACCTTTTCCTTTTCAATAAATGACAATGCTGTGCCGGCCAGCCAAAACCTCCTTTTGATTAAGTAGTACGAGGAGGGGGAACACATTTTGTCAATGAATTATGGATCCTGTAAAGTGTGGCTGCATTATGACAACAGACAGTGGTCTGGTCTGTTAAATGTTGTCATCTTATCGAGTCCAGGGAGCCAGGGAGAGCAACAATCTTGAGCTCCATCATGTAGATAATTAAGATCTTGAGGTTTCACAGAAAATACTCTTTGTCTGAAGAAGTAGGTAGAGTTGTTCACTATGTGGAGGTATTATAGTCTGTGTAGTCTTATAGCCACTAATACTGGTATATTAGGCAGGCAGCCTCTCAGTTTCTATGGAAATTGCTTTCCTCACAACACCTCGCATAAAGCCAGTGTTAGACGCTCAGGCAATGGCTCTCTGGACACGACAGACCCAGAACTCCACATACAGTACCAGTCAAAAATGTGGAAAAACCTACTAATTCAAGGGTTTTTCTTTATTTTTACTATTTTCTACACTGTAGAATAATAGTGAATACATCAAAACTATGAAATAACACATATGGAACCATGTAATAACCAAAAAAGTGTTAACCAAATCAAAATATATATATTTTATTTTAGATTATTTTTTATTTTTGCCTTGATGATAGCTTTGCACACTTTTGGCATTCTCTCAACCAGCTTCACCTGGAATGTTTTTTCAACAGTCTTGAAGGAGTTCCCACATATGCTAAGCATTTGTTGGCTGCTTTTCCTTCACTCTGCGGTCCAACTCATCCCAAACCATCTCAATTGGGTTGAGGTCTGGTGATTGTGGAGGCCAGGTCATCTGTAGAAGCACTCCCATCACTCTCCTTCTTGGTCAAATAGCACTTACGCATCCTGGATGTGTGTTGGGTCATTGTCCTGTTGAAAAACAAATGATAGTCCTATTAAGCACCAGCCAGAAGGGATGGCATATTGCTGCAGAATGCTGTGGGAGCCATGCTGGTTAAGTGTGCCTTGAATTCTAAATAAATCATAGACAGTGTCACCAGCAAATCACCCTCACACCATCACACCTACTCCTACATGCTTCACGGTGGGAACTACACATGCAGAGGTTATCTGTTCACCTACTCTGCGTCTCACAAAGACACGGCGGTTGGAACCAAAAATCTCAAATGTGGACTCATCAGACCAAAGGACAGATTTCCACCGGTCTAATGTCATTTGCTTGTGTTTCTTTGCCCAAGCAAGCATCTTCTTCTTATTGTTGTCCTTCAGTAGTGGATTCTTTGCAGCAATTCGACCATGAAGGCCTGCTTCACACAGTCTTCTCTGAACAGTTGATGTTGAGATGTGTCTCTGTGAAGCATTTATTTGGGCTGCAGTTTCTGAGGCTGGTAACTCTAATGAACTTATCCTCTGCAGCAGAGGTAACTCTGGATCTTCCTTTCCTGTGGCGGTCCTCATGAGAGCCAGTTTCATCATAGTGCTTGATAGTTTTTGTGAATGCACTTGAAGAAACTTTCAAAGTTCTTGAAATATTGCGGATTGACTGACCTTCATGTCTTAAAGTAATGATGCTCTGTTGTTTCTCTTTGCTTATTTGAGCTGTTCTTGCCATAATATAGACTTGGTCTTTTACCAAATATGGCTATCTTCTGTATTCCACCCCTACCTTGTCACAACACAACTGATTGGCTAAAATGCATTAAGAAGGAAAGAAATTCCACAAATGAACTTTTAATTGAAATGTAATTCCTGGTTACTACCTCATGAAGCTGGTTGAGAGAATGCCAAGAGTGTACAAAGCTGTCATCAAGGCAAAGTGTGGCTACTTTGAAAAATCTCAAATATATATTTATATAACACTTTTTTGGTTACTACATGATTCCATATGCGTTATTTCCTAGTTTAAGTCTTCACTATTATTCTACAATGTAGAAAACAAATCAAATTAAAATAAAAACAAAGAAAATCCCTTGAATGAGTAGGTGTGTCCAAATTTTTGACTGGTAATAAAGGTTGAGCTGCCATGTCACATGACATTTGCATGAAAATATTGGCCATAAGCATTGTCCACTTCTCATAGCCACGTCGCATCTCACACACTCATTCATGCAAAATTCTACCAGACCAGTGCAACTTTGATGTTGATCCTCTGTTTGTTGGATGACTCATGCTTTTTCTATAGTGGGAACTTGAAATGTGTCCTGAATATAACCTTGGACAAATGTGTTATATTGTTTTTTGCTGCCTTTGCTTTACATGTAGATCAGAGACCCCCACTCATGTCATACTACAGTAAAAAACATGATCTCTATATCTCTAATGTTTTTGTTTTCATTTTCAATCACTTTTGTAGTCTAAGCATGCATGTACTGAACTGATAGTTTTAATTTCCCTGTGGTTTTACTGTCTGGGCCTGCCTGCAGGGATGTAACGTTTTGGGCTCCTGAGTGACGCAGCGGTCTAAGGCACTGCATCTCAGTGCTAGAGGCATCACTACAGACACCCTGGTTCGAATCCAGGCTGTATTACACCCGGCTGTGATTGGAAGTCCCATAGGGCGGCGCACAATTGGCCCAGCGTCGTCCGGGTTTGGACGGTGTACGCCGTCATTGTAAATAAGAATTAGTTCTTAACTGACTTGCCTAGTTAAAGAAAGTTTTGATTTATGTCAAAGGCATTAATAAGGCCCGCTCTGTTTTCTTTGATGTTATTGCTGGATAACAATACAAGGGAGAGGATATCAGAATTTATAATGAAAACTGTTTGTTTGTATAGTTTTTTTCGTTTTTTTCTGAGTTATTAAAAATGTGTCTGAAAAGTGTGTTATTTACCCCCAGTCTATGATTGGTAATGAAAAGAAACTCAAACATAAAAGAAGCATCACCATGCCAGGCCTGATCAACAAGGAGAGACAGAATGCTCTGCCTCTCAGTGTCTCCGAGATCACTTCCTGTGTCAGAGGTTACACTCTAGCCCTGACAGCATCCATGACCTACAACAACTTCGAGGACCATCCTATTGAAGGTAAGGACATTGTACATTATACAACAAAGTAAGATCATTACTACAAGTGATCATGAACACTCCCTGGGGGCCTTATACAAGTGTGCTTAAAATTATTATTCTGAATTTACTTCCCTTGTCTCCTAGGTAGCCTCTAGAGCTTCCACAATGTTTCTCAATGTAAACATTTACATAGGGGCTGTATTGACATAATTGCGTTAGTTTGACTTAATTACCTGTCTTCATTTGATGCAGGTATCTTCATTTACCCACTGGAAGAATGCTCTACCGTTGTGGGATTCGAGGCTATGATCTCCAGCCAAATAATAACAGTGCAAATCAAAGACAAGTCCAAGATGGATGACTGTTACTTTGATTGCTGCACTACAGCTAATGGCGCCCTTCAGAGTGGCAGTGGTAAGAATGTGTCTCACGCCATGTCACCTCTAAAGGTTAGAGGAATCGTCACACACTGTCATGAAGTGGTCAGTGGTTCTGTAGCCTAGCCACAGACCTATTTGTGCCATCTTGCCAACTCCTATGGTCATTTGTGTGACAATGACAATTGGAGATGGCAAGACAGTCCAAACAGGGACCAGTCTAGAGGTTTTGGTTCCAACTACGTATCTAGAATATAATCCAGTGAATAATGACAATATTGCTCAGAAAAATACAAAACATTACCATTTATGTGAGTTGTTCTGCTATGGTATTCCAGGACAGATAGTGCTGGACGAGGACTTGGAGAGGACGGTGTTGGTGGTGAATCTGGGGGTCATCCCACCTCTGGAGACGGTCAACGTGCTGGTCAGCACCTCCTCTGAGCTGCCCACCTTGCCGGACGGGGGAATCCGTGTCACGTCACCCTCCGTGTGCACCCCGAGGGTCCAGAGGACCATCAACGAGGAGCAGGGACTCTCCCCTAACTTCCAGAACAGAACGTAAGAATGCTGTGACAATGTGTCATCATCATAACCACAACTGAATGTCAACGCTGTCTTGTCCAAATAAAAAATGTGTAGTGCCATTTTGATCTTTAAAGAAAACTTGATCTTTATTTTTTTTTTCACCCCTTTTTCTGCCCAATTTTGTGGTATCCAATTGGTAGTTACAGTCTTGTAACTTTTGAAGTATCCCTTTGACTGTAAATTTAGAAGTTAAGTTATTCACAACCTTCCGGTATTAGACATAAATTATTTTAAATGTTCTAGACATAGAAAGAGCTGACTCGTGGACAAGACATGATATGATTTTGTATTGTGGTATTTTTGGACAGGAGGGACAGGCATAATTGTGCCCTGGGTCCACATGAACAGACACCCATAAATCCCCAGCTGTGCATGGCCCTGCTACTGGAGGAAGAGGCCATCAACTCCATCGACTATGAGTTTAGCTTCCAGCTGGAGATCAGAGCTCCCTATCTCCTTGCAGGTCAGAGACACAACACACAACCATCTACACATTGCAGTTCATTTGCATAATAATAAATGCAATTTATGTTCCTGACCAACAGTGACTTGCATACCGATATAGACAACCTTCCACTATGAGTAAAAAGCTACCTCCACACACAAACAGGATTTATTTGAGTATTTTTGTGATACACTACATGACCAAAAGTATGTGGACACCTGCTTGTCGAACATCTCATTCCCAAATCACGGGCATTAATATGGAGTTGGTCCCCCCATTGCTGCTATAACAGCCTCCACTCTTCTTGGAAAGCATTCCACTTGATGTTGGAACATTGCTGCGGGGACTTCCATTCAGCCATAAGAGCATTAGTGTGGTCAGGCACTAATGTTGGGCGATTAGACCTGGCTTGCAGTCAGCATTCCAATTCATCCCAAAGGGGTTTGATGGAGTTTCGGTCAGTGCTCTGTGCAGGCCAGTCAAGATCTTCCACACCGATCTTGACAAACCATTTCTGTATGGACCTCGCTTTGTGCACGCGGCCATTGTCATGCTGAAACAGGAAAGAGCCTTCCCCAAACTGTTGCCACAAAATTGGAAGCACAGAATCATCTAGAATTGTATGCTGCTGTATCATTAAGGTTTCCCTTCACTGAAACTAAGGGGCCTAGCCCGAACTATGAAAAATAGCCCCAGAGCATTATTCCTCCTCCACCAAACTTTACAGTTGGCACTATGCATTCTGGCAGGTAGCGTTCTCCTGACATCCGCCAATCCCAGATTCGTCTGTCGGACTACCAGATGGGGAAGTGTGATTCACCACCACAGAGAATGTGTTTCCACAGCGCCAGAGTCCAATGGTGGCAGCTTTACACCACTCCAGCTGACGCTTGGCATTGCGCATGGTGATTTTAGGCTTATGTGCGGCTGCTTGGCCATGGAAACCCATTTCAAGAAGCTCCCGATGAACAGTTCTTGTGCTGATGTTGCTTCCAGAGGCAGTTTGGAACTCGGTAGTGAGTGTTGCAAACAAGGTCAGACGATTTCTACACGCTTCAGCACCCAGCAGTCCCGTTATGTGAGCTTGTTTGGCCTACCACTTTGTGGCTGAGCCGTTGTTGCTCCTAGAGGTTTCCACTTCACAATAACAGCACTTACAGTTGACTGGGGCAGCTCTAGCAGGGCAGAAATATGATGAACTGACTTGTTGGAAATGTGGCATCCTATGACGGTGCCACGTTGAAAGTAACAGAGCTCTTCAGTAAGGCCATTCTATTGCCAATGTTTGTTTATGGAGATTGCATGGCTGTGTGCTCGATTTTATACACCTGTCCACAACGGGTGTGGCTGAAATAGCCAAATCCACTAGTTTGAAGGGTGTCCACATACTTTTGTATATAGCTTATGTCTTTGTCAAGTGAAATCACAGTGGATGCCACTGTTTATACTACACTGTAGATTCTACACTGTAGATGCTTTAGAGGTGTTTTTGTGCAGGTGTGGAGAGCCCCTCTCATGCGATCCGGGCCGACGCAGACCCCCTGGCCCGCTCAGCCACCAGCGTTGTCATCACCCTGGCTGACAAATACACCTATGACTGCCCTGTGGAGATCCTCATCTACCCCAGCGGTGGGTACTGCACTTTAGGAGACACACCATCCACCACCCACCACTCAGCCTGGCAGACACAACAATTTCTCACTCCTCTTCAAAATACAGTATCACATACCCAGAATAGACCAGTGTTTACCTATCCTCGGTGTTAAATCATTGACTATCTGCAGCGAACCATTCATTTAGATAATGCCCTGTTATTTATATGAGGACAGTTAATCAGATCACATGGGGGGAATCATCAGCCTCTCTCTCTCTCTGCATATCTGTTCACCCTCAGCCCCTCCCCTCCATCGACCCTCCACCTTGTGCAAATGTATGAGCTATCCTCGGGCTTACCCAGCCACCCACTCTCTCTCTCTGCATATCTGTTCACCCTCAGCCCCTCCACTCCATCCACCCTCCACCTTGTGCAAATGTATGAGCTGTCCTCGGGCTTACCCAGCCACCCACTCTCTCTCTCGCTCACTCTCACTCTCTGTCTCCCTCTCTTGCTCTCTCTATCTCTCACCCCTCTTGCTCTCTTTCCCTGTCTATCTATCCTCTTCTGGCTGTCTTGACCTCTGCATGGACCAGTTGTCTCCCAGAGGCAATAATAAATCCACAGATTTCTTATTCAACAGGCGCTAAGAGATGGCTTTGTCTACAAACAGACCTGGGGCCAGTTGCTCGCTGTGCAATTCAATTCAGCCCGATGTGGTGCTGGGGTTTCAATCTCATCAAGGAAATTGCTGAGCTCAACCAAATGGATGGCGCAGCGGTCTAACTGACTTGCCTAGTTAAATAAAGGTGAAACAAAAATAGAGAGATGAATGGAGTGCTTGCCGGTTTTTCGTCAGTATTGGTATAGCTAAATGAACTTGAATGATTATGAAAAATGATTGTCGGTTTTCAAAGAAAACGCCATTGATTTGGTAAACGGTCAATAAAAACAGCTCGCCGTAAAGTTCACTGCAGAGAGATGTTTTGAGAGATGCCTGTGGAGAGCAGAATTTGAGCAGGAAATAACAGTAATGGCACTATCATTTTGACTCCGACATCATTACAACTTGGAAATCTAAATCCAAGACGGACTTCTGTGACAGAAAGAATACGTATTATATCTAGCCACTATCTAGCTCATACTGAAACATGCTTGTTGTCTAGGTGATACCGTATCACATTAGTCTAATGGCCACAATCTCCTCTTTTGTCTAGATCCTCATCTGCCACATGTGCTGATTGAGGATGGAGACATGACACTGGAGGAGTACGATGATCACCTCGCGGGGAAGAGTGACTTCATCAAGGCCACCAAGAAGGACTCCAGCAATGAAAAGAAAGTGAGTGCTGCATCAGATCTGATATGCATCTTACACAGCAGCCATATTAATGAGAGACAGAAACAGCTGTCAGAAAATGACTTTTAGATTAAACAGGCTTTGTAAGATGCTGCTTATAATTAAAGAAGAAAAGTGTGTAGCATAGAAAATATTCAAATATACTCATCAGACAATAAGACCTTCTGCAAATATTTATATTTGTATTTATTTGGCCCCCAGCAGCTACTCTTCCTGGGGTCCAAACACATTAAGGCACTTGCATTACACATAAAACAAATAATAAAACAGTACATCATATAACATTATTACACCACTACATATCAACAATACAAAATGTCCCCGCTGTTCCATAAGGTGTATTTTTATCATTTAAAACAAATCTGATTCTACTGCTTGCATCAGTTACCTGACATCGAATGGAGTTCCTTGTAGTCGAGGCTTTATGTAGTACTATGCACCTCCCATAGTCTGTTCCGGACTTGGGGATTGTGAAGAGACCTCTGGTGTCATGTCTTGTTGGGTGTGCATGGGTGTCCAGCAGTGCTAGTAGTTTAAACAGACAGCCCAGTGCATTCAGTTGTCAACACTTCTTACAAAAACAAGTAGAGATGAAGTCAATCCCTCCTCCACTTTAAGCGATGAGACATACATAATTATTGTAAATGTCAGCTCTCCTTGTACATTTAAGTGCTGCCCTGTTCTGAGCCAATTGTAATTTTCTTATGTCCCTCTTTATGGCACCTGACCACATGACTGAACAGTAGTCCAAGTGTGATAAAACTAGGGCCTGTAGGCCTGCCTTGTTGATAGTGTTGTTAAGAAGAGAGAGCAGCGCTTTATTATGGACAGACTTCTCACCATATTAGCTACTGTTGTATCAACATCCAGGGTTATTCCAAGCAGTTTAGTCACCTCAACTTGTTTATTTCCACATTATTTATTACAAGATTTAGTTGAGGTTTAAGGTTTAGTGAATGATTTGTCCCAAATACAATGTTTTTCATTTTTTCGCTAATGTATTCCTTGCCACCAGTTCTGAAACTAACTGCAGCTCATTGCTGCAGTCATTTCAGTTGTTGTAGTAGCTGAAGTGAATAGTGTTGAGTCATCTGCATACATAGACACACTGACTTTACTCAAAGCCAGTGGCATGTCATTAGTAAAGATTGAAAGAATAAGGGGCCTAGACAGCTGCCCTGGGGAATTCCTGATTCAACCTGGATTATGTTGGATTGGCTTCCATTAAAGAATACCCTCTGTGTTCTGTTAGACAGGTTAACTCTTTATCCATAATATAGCATGGTGTAACACATATGTTTTTCCAACACCTTCAGTGCTTGATTGTCTACACCAATTCTGTCCCCAAATAATTAGATTTTCTGATTTTAAGCATTCAATTTCAAAAATATATATCTTTGTTGACTGTTGCTGGGTGTTATCATCCACCATCAGCACCGGCCTGTACCCTAGCTGCCCTAAGCTCTTTCCTGGCCCCTTACACTAAGTCTCAATTTGTCCTGCTAGGTGACCTAAACTGGGACATGCATAAACAGCCTGACCAGGTCCTAAAGCAATGGGACTCCCTAAATCTTTCCCAGATTATTACCAATCCTACAAGGTATGACTCCAAACACCCAGAAAAGGCTCCTCTCCTTGATGTTATCCTCACAAATAATCCTGATAGGTATCAGTCGTGTGTTTTTTGTAATGACCTAAGTGATCACTGTTTTACAGCCTGTGTTCGTAATGGCTGCTCAGCAAAACGACCTGCCCTGATTTGTCATAGACGCCTGCTAAAAACATTTAATGAGCAAGCCTTGCTTCATGACCTGGCCTCTGTACATTTCTATAGAATCAGCTTTATCCCTTCTGTCGAAAACACTTGGAACTTATTTTATATTTTCTGTGGTATTGTTAACAAACACGCCCCCATAAAAAAAATGTTATTATTAAAAACAGGTTCAGCCCCTGGATCGACCGTGATCTGGCAGAGGTCCTCCTCCACCTCAAGAATTCCATTTGGTGAAAGGCTTGGCACACGCATAATCAGGCTGACTGGCTCTCATTCAGGAAAATGAGAAATAAGTGCACTCAGGCTATCCGGAAGGCCAAAGTTAGTTATTGAAGCGGCAGTTCTCTCTCTGTGGGTCTAAGAACATCTGGAAAATGGTTAAAGAACTGGAGAATAAACCCTCCTCCTCACATCTGCCCATGTCCCTTAATGTTGATGATGTGGTTTTTACCGACAAGGATGGCTGTGCTCTTTAATCACCATTAAGTTAGGAATCCTATGACTCAACCATGCCTCCTTGCCTGTCCAACATTTCCTCATCTCCCACCCCTTCTAATGCGATTAGCCCTGATGTTCCTCCCTCTTTTTCCACCTGCCCCGCTACAAAGTTGCTCCCTGCAGGTGGTCACTGAGTCTGAGGTGCTAAAAGAGCTCCTTAAACTTGACCCCAAAAAAACATCTGGGTCAGATGGTTTAGACCCTCTCTTCTTTAAGGTAGCAGCCCCTATCATCGCCAAGCCTATCTCTGACCTTTTTAACCTGTGTGACAATAATACTAGTATGAACTCGGACCCAGGCACAGAGAAACACAGCAGGCAGAGGTAAGGGTAAATCCAGAACATTTACTAAGGTCTTCACAGAAAAAAAACAAAGCAATAGCACACTAATCAAAACATGAGACCTAAGCAAAGAGACCTAAGCCCACAGAGGAACCTAAATAGCCAGGCAACATGTGAACTGAGAATCAATCAACCACAGGTGAGTCAAACACAGGGCAATCAACCACAGGTGAAACCAATAATAACAATCATGGGAACCTGGACACTAGAAACAAAGTAAGGTGCCCTCCAGCAGTAACCTAAGGGAGCACACTCAAAAATGAAACAGAACTTTGACAACCTGTCTCTCCTCTCTGGTGAGGTTCATATTGCTTGGAAGGCAGCCACATGAGTCCTTTATTTAAAGTGGGAGATAAAGCTGATTCTAACCGTTATAGGCCAATTTCTATTTTGCCCTGTTTATCAAAAGTGTTGGAAAAACGTTTCAATAATCAACTGACTGGCTTTCTTGATGTCTATAGTATTCTCTCTGGTTTGCAATCTTTTTTCCGCTCAGGTTATGGATGTGTCATTGCAACCTTAATGGTGCCAAATGATTTAATCTTTGCCCTTGATTCTAAGCAATGTTGTGCTGCTATTTTAATTGACTTGGCCAAAGCTTTTGATACAGTAGACAATTCCGTTCTTGTGGGCCTGCCAAGGAGTTTGCTAACTACCTCTCTCAAAGAGTGCAGTGCATAAAGTCAGAACATCTGCTGTCTCAGCCACTGCCTGTCAACAAAGGAGTACTCCAAGGCTCAATCCTAGGCCCCACGCTTTTCTCAATTTACATCTACAACATAGCTCAAAGACTAAATCATGGACACTTACTGAAAGTTGTGGCTGCTTCGCCTGATGTTTTGTTGTTTCTACCTTTTTGCCCTTTGTGCTGTTGTCTGTGCCTAATAATGTTTGTACCATGTTTTGTGCTGCTACCATGTGTTACTGCTGCCATGTTGTGTTGCTATTATGCTGTGTTCTCATGTGTTGCTGCCATGCGATGTGGTTGTCTTAGGTCTGTCTTTATGTAGTGTTGTGGTATCTCTCTTGTCATGATGTGTGTTTTGTCCTATATTTTTATTTTTAATCCCAGGCCCCATCCCTGCAGGAGGCATTTTGCCTTTTGGTAGGCCATTGTAAATACTAATTTGTTCTTAACTAACTTGCCTAGTTAAATAAAGGTTAAATAATAAAATAAAAAAATATGTCAAAGCTGCACTGAAGTCTAACAAGACCGCTCCCACAATCTCTTTATCATCAATTTCTGTCAGCCAATCATCAGTCATTTGTGTAAGTGCTGGGCTTGTTGAATGTCCTTCCCTATAAGCATGTCTGTTATCAATTTATTTACTGTAAAATCACATTGTATCTGGTCAAACACCATTTTTGCCAAAAGTTTTCTAAGGGCTGATCGGAATCGCTTTTGCTTCCCTCCAAGCCTGAGGGTACACACTTTCTAATAGGCTTAGATTGAAGATATCGCAAATAGGAGGGGCAATATCGCACGCTATTATCCTCAGTAATTTTCAGTCCAAGTTGTCAGACCTCGGTGGCTTGTCATTGTTGATAGACAACAATAATATTTTCACCTCATCCACACTCACTTTACGGAATTCAAAATTCCAATGCTTGTCTTTTATAATTTGGTCAGATATACTTGGATGTGTAGTGTCTGCATTTGTTGCTGGCATGTCATGCTTAAATGTGCTAATCTTGCCAATGAAAAAATCATTAAAGTAGGAGGCAGTATCAGTGGGTTTTGATGAATGAGCCATCTGATTCAATTAATTATGGGGCTGAGTTTGCCTTCTTGCCCAAAATTTCATTTAAGGTGATCCAAAGCTTTTTACTATCAATCTTTATGTAATTTATCTTTGTTTCCTAGTATAGCTTCTACTTCTTTTTATTCTGTTTGGTCACATGATTTCTCAATTTCAGTACGTTTGCCAATCGGTTGTGCAGCCAGACCTATTTGCCATTCCTTTTGCCTCATCCCTCTCAACCATACAATTAAAAAATCCTCATCAATCCAAGGGGATTTAACAGTTTTACAGTCATTTTCTTAATGGGTGCATGCTTATTAGTAACTGGAATAAGCAATTTCATAAATGTGTCAAGTGCAGCGTCTGGTTGCTCCTCATTACACACCACAGACCAGCAAATATGATTTACATCATCAACATAGGAATCACTACAAAACTTATTGTATGACCTCTTATACACTATATTAGGCCCAGCCTTTGGAACTTTGGTTTTCCTAGATATGGCTACTATATTGTGATTACTACATCCGACGGATCTGGATACGGATTTCAAGCACATTTCTGCAGCATTAGTCAAGATGTGATCAATATATGTGGATGATTTCATTCCTGTGCTGTTTGTAACTACCCTGGTAGGTTGACTCATAACCTGAACCAGGTTGCAGGCACTGGTTACAGTTTGTAGCTTTTTCTTGAGTGGGCAGCTTGATGATAGCCAGTCAATATTGAAATCACCTAGAAAATATTCCTCTCTGTTGATATCACATACAGTGGGGAGAACAAGTATTTGATACACTGCAGATTTAGCCGGTTTTCCTACTTACAAAGCAAGTAGAGGTCTGTCATTTTTATCATAGGTAAACTTCAACCGTGAGAGATGGAATCTAAAACAAAAATCCAGAAAATCACATTGTATGATTTTTAAGTAATTAATTAGCATTTTATTGCATTACATAAGTATTTGATACATCAGAAAAGCAGAACTTAATATTTGGTACAGAAACCTTTGTTTGCAATTACAGAGATTAAAGGTTTCCTGTAGTTCTTGACCAGGTTTGCACACACTGCAGCAGGGATTTTGGCCCACTCCTCCTTGCAGACCTTCTCCAGATCCTTCAGGTTTCGGGGCTGTCGCTGGGCAATACGGACTTTCAGCTCCCTCCAAAGATTTTCTATTGGGTTCAGGTCTGGAGACTGGCTCGGCCACTCCAGGACCTTTTCGATGCTTCTTTCGGAGCCACTCCTTAGTTGCCCTGGCTGTGTGTTTCGGGTCATTGTCATGCTGGAAGACCCAGCCACGACCCATCTTCAATGCTCTTACTGAGGGAAAGAGGTTGTTGGCCAAGTTCTCGCGATACATAGCCCCATCCATCCTCCCCTCAATACGGTGCAGTCGTCCTGTCCCCTTTGCAGAAAAGCATCCCCAAAGAATGATGTTTCCACCGCCATGCTTCACGGTTGGGATGGTGTTCTTGGGGTTGTACTCATCCTTCTTCTTCCTCCAAACACGGCGAGTGGAGTTTAGACCAAAGAGCTCTATTTTTGTCTCATCAGACCACATGACCTTCTCCCATTCCTCCTCTGGATCATCCAGATGGTCATTGGCAAACTTCAGACGGGCGTGGACATGCGCTGGCTTGAGCAGGGGGACCTTGCGTGTGCTGCAGGATTTTAATCCATGACGGCATAGTGTGTTACTCATGGTTTTCTTTGAGACTGTGGTCCCAGCTCTCTTTAGGTCATTGACCAGGTCCTGCCGTGTAGTTCTGGGCTGATTCCTCACCTTCCTCATGATCATTGATGCCCCACGAGGTGAGATCTTGCATGGAGCCTCAGACCGAGGGTGATTGACCGTCATCTTGAACTTCTTCCATTTTCTAATAATTGCGCCAACAGTTGTTGCCTTCTCACCAAGCTGCTTGCCTATTGTCCTGTAGCCCATCCCAGCCTTGTGCAGGTCTACAATTTTATCCCTGATGTCCTTACACAGCTCTCTGGTCTTGGCCATTGTGGAGAGGTTGGAGTATGTTTGATTGAGTGTGTGGACAGGTAACGAGTTCAAACAGGTGCAGTTAATACAGGTGGAGAACAGGAGGGATTCTTAAAGAAAAACTAACAGGTCTGTGAGAGCCGGAATTCCTCCGGCTTGGTAGGTGATCAAATACTTATGTCATGCAATAAAATGCAAATCAATTACTTAAAAATCATACAATGTGATTTTCTGGATTTTTGTTCTAGATTCCGTCTCTCACGGTAGATGTGTACTTATGATAAAATTACAGACCTCTACATGCTATGAAAGTAGGAAAACCTGCAAAAGCGGCAGTGTATCAAATACTTGTTCTCCCCACTACATTATCAAGCATTTCACACATATTATCCAGATACTGACTGTTAGCAATTAGTGGTCTATAGCAGCTTCCCACAAGAATGGGCTTTAGGTGAGGCAGATGAACCTGTAGCCATATTACTTCAAAAGTATTTAACGTGAGATCCTCTCTAATCTTTACAGGAATGTGGTTCTGAATATAGACTGCAACTCCACCCCCATTGACATTTCTGTCTTTTCTGTACATGTTATAGCCATATATTGCTACCACTGTTTCATCAAAGGTATTATTCAAGTGAGTTTAAAAGCTAGAATATGAATGTCATCTGTTACTAGCATGTTATTGATTTCATGAACCTTGTTTCTTTCTCTACATATGTTATTGTGGGCTATTTTTAGCACTTTTCTGGGATGCTTGATTGTTTTTATTGCTTTATTGGGAAGCTTATGAGAAGTAGACATGACAATAGTATTTATGTTTGAGCTGTGCAGGGTGAGCTGCACACGGTGGACTTCCTACTAGGGCACACTGCCTCATGCTAACAGTATAACTCTGGTTCATAGGCACATGATTATTGCATACAATAGCTGTAGGATCATTCAGGGGAGTTAGAGGGACATAAATTAAGTTACTTACATTGTGTCTGCCAACACCCCTGGCCAACACCCCTGTACATTTGCAGCAGCACCATGACAACTCAGCAAGACAGTGATCGGGATTATCTGAGCTGGGCGTGGGTCATTGATAAGTCATTGTCTCAACGCAGCCTTGAAATGTGTGGACCGTGTCCAGGACCCAAGATGATTTGTATGGACACGTTTCCAGAAGGTGCCAAAGTTATCTATAAAAGTGATTCCAACAGAGCTACAGTAATATTTTATCCAGTTGTGTAATGCCAGTAGCCTGCTAAATCTTTCACACCCGCAGCCCATTGATGGTACCGGACGTGAAATAATTGGCCACTTTTTGGAATCTTTCAGTGCTAGAATCAGTTCTTTAAAAATACATTTTCAGAAGTTCCAAGCTAGCCTTCCTAATGTTGTTTGACCCCACATGGACTATGACAGCGTCAGCTCCCAGAATTTGTTGTAGAACAGTCGGAAGCAGCCCTGTAATGTCCTGTACTCGTGCTCCAGAATAGCACAGGGTTTTTGCCCCCATACCTTCTGCAAGTTTTGAATGATTCAGGTATTTTACATCATTCCTGTGTCCATTATTATTACATAAAAGTGTTTGATTTATATCCACCTCTCTGAAATTATTGTTAAACCACATATGACACACATTGGAGCTACAGTATGTTATTTAAATGATGAGTTTATAATTTTTCTTGAGGTGAAATCATGTGTCAGTACAGATTGTACCTTATTCTCAACATGTCAGAATGGCACAACAGTGGTAGACACACATACATCCTCAGTGACCAGTAGACCTAAACGGGAGGGAGAGAGAAAACACTTACGCCCTAAAATGGTGTGTGTGTGATTAAAAAGGCGTTACTATGGAAACAATGAAAGGTCCTCAGCCTTCTGCTCGGATCTACCTGCAGGAACACATGCACCAGTTGATCGATTGCCCTTTCTTTCTCAAATAATGTGTCTCTTAAAGAAAAGAAAATCCTTGAATTATGAAATATTTTTATTTAAAGAAGCATAGCTCTAATTCAGTTTATCAAAAACATTCCGCGTGGAGAATATTTAACTGTTAGATCTATGTATTTTATGCACCTTTTTGCATTAAGGAAACAGCTGTGTTGTAGTTTAGCTTAAGGGAACACTGTTTTGTTAAGAGCTAGCTCTTTTTAATGCTGATCTTATCAGATGTGATTTGTAAGATAACTATATTTAAAAACAAATGCATGTACAAAGTTATTCCAATATGTGGATATGGCTCTCATTCAAAGCTTGCATGATGTAATTTTGATCTAATTTTCTTTCGTTCACCCTTCTCTTACTGTATCCTGTTGACCATGTGTAGACTAGATATCAAGCACTTCACTCACCATGTTATCCTCTGGACCATGTGTAGACTAGATCTCAAGCACTTCACTCACCATGTTATCCTCTGGTCATATGGCCATATGTAGGTGGATATCATTCGTAAGCGTCTCCACAAGGACATCCTTCACAACCCTGTGGTCATGCTCAACTTCTGCCCAGACCTCAAGTCCATGACCTCTGACCTGAGGAAGGTGCATGGAGAGTACATCTTCCTCATTGACCTCAGTGGGAGCATGAGCGGGGTCAACATCAGCCGTGTCAAGGTACTGTACGAGACTTCATAATAACCCATACATAACACATTCATAGGAAATGCATATAGTAAGCATAGTTTAGTTTATTTTATTTTATTTTTACAGGGACATTGCACATTAATCAACGTTTCAGTAAAAGTGCCGGTTTTAGCCAGCCGGCTAATTTTCAACCGCAGTCCCTGGGCAGGTTATTAAAAACAATTACAATATAGACAATCGCACCATAGAACAAGCAAGACATAGCAACATAGGACAAGCAAGACATAGCATACAGACAGAGCAACATAGAACAAAAAGCAGCAAAACAAAATTCATAAAAGCAACAAAGTGTTTCCACACCTCACAAGCTACAGACAACAGACAACATGGAAAGCGGCAACACACAGCTAGGGACCATGTTGACAAATCTGATTGACCTTTAGCCAGGTCTTCAAGCATTTTGTGAAAGTGTGATATGTGGTGCAGTTATGTGTGTCTGATGGCAGTGTATTCCAGACATGGGAAGCTCTCACAGAGATTGCAGATTTACTAAAGGTGCTTTTCCTTAGGGGAACTATACAGTCACCTCTCATGGCAGACCTTGTGGATCTCCTGCCATATGTCTGGGTTTTCTGTTTAACAAAAATATTGAGTGGAGGGGGAGCCAGGCCATTAAGGATCTTGAATACAAGACATGCGTCGGTGTATTGCACAAGATTTTCCCAACTCAAGAGCTCATGCTTTCTAAGGATGTGACAATGATGATGGCTATTGGGCTTCCTATCAAGCACTTTGAGAGCCTGTTTGTAGACAGACTGAATAGGTTTTAATGTTGTACAGCAAGCTTGGGCCCAACTAGTCAAGCAGTATGTTAAGTGGGGGAGTATCATAGAATTGAAGTACAGTTTTGCTACCTCTGTAGTCAAACAATTTCGTATAAATCGGAAATTAGCTAGGTTGAATTTGGTTATTTGAATTACCTTTTTCACATGCTTTTTAAAAGAGAGGTTGGAATCAAGTATGATGCCAAGGTACTTAAAATCGGATACCACCTGGAGCTTCTCCCCTGACACATAGACATCTGGCTCAGTAGCATCTGTTGCCCTCTTTGTGAAGAACATGCATACAGTTTTTTTCACATTGAGATGCAAACACGAGTCACTGAGCCACTTTGTAACCTGGACCATTACAGTAGTGAGTTCTTGTGCAGCTTGTTGTTTGCTCTTTGCGTGCACATATATCACTGTATCATCTGCATACATTTGAACTTCAGTCCCAGTACAGACAGAAGGCAGATCATTAATGTATGAACAGAAAGCAGATCATTAATGTACAGCATAATTAACTACATTCTAAACTTGTTAATTCAGGGCAAAGAAAAATAAATGAATGAGAAAGGAATGATGTAGTACACTAATTAGGTGTCTTAAGTGCGGTTATACACAAATGGTGTGCTATTAATGACTCAATGACTCACTGCTCATAGAAAGTAGTCTTTACAAAGATGGAGTGAAGCTGCCACACCTTTAAATGGAATGGTCAATGGAAAATCAGCCCAGCTCAGACTTCAATTCCAGTGCATCTGACCGTAACGTTACCTGAATGGGCCAGGCTGAGTGATGTTTGACTAACCTCTCTCAGTCTGTGATGCACTTCGGGCCAGGAGGGATGGGCCTCCTCTTCCTTTGACACCCTCTGATACCCCAAAGTCTGGCTTAAAGGCTTGTCAAATCGATGCAACCATTCCTCCTCTGTTTCTTTGAACAGCCAGAAACTCCCCTAAAATGCCAGGCCCCAATTTGATACCACCTTTGACTGAATATAAAGAGCAGGAGAAATTTAAACATCTATTTGATACCACCTCTTAAAATAAGATGAGGGAAAAAGAGGAGGAGATTATGTGGTTGATCTCTAGTTTTCCGGAACAGAACCGTTATTGTCAAATCTTGAGAACCAGTAAATAATTGTATTTTTAGCTCCAAAAATATGACTCATGTCTAGTATATAATTATGTAATTTGGTGAAGTTATAATGCTAGTGATAGGCTAAACACATTCCAATTCACATCATGTCATGATACTTGCACCCAAATCCGCCCTTCCCTGATACATAAATGTAATTCCTTTACTACAAACTTCCTGTATTATACATATGCTAAAATGTCTATTCTACTAAGCCATTTACTTTCTGTTCATATTCTTATCTTTTCTTATTTCTTATTGTTGTTTCATTATCAAGAAGGAACCTGTAAGTAAGCATTTTGTTGGACAGTGTATACCACGTGTATCCTGTACATAAGACTAATAACACTTTAAACTTTAAACCGTTTGTAATAACTAGACTGATGCCAGAGAAGACCGTGTCAGAGGAGCTGTAATCTGGTCGTACTGCTGCAGCCAAAAATGTTTTAACAATTTTCCTCATATAGGTAAAGAACACTTGCAGCAGGTGAACAAGGTTGATTGTTAGACAATGACTTAAAAATTGACTGCCTGGTCTGCCTGTCTTGTTTCTTTTCTTTTTGACTCTCTTCCACACTTTTCTCATTTTGCTCTTCTACCTCTTGACCTTGTGTTTCTATCATGTCTGTTCTGTTTCCAGGATGCCATGGTGGTGATTCTGAAGAGCCTTGTGCCTGCCAGCCTCTTCAACATCATTGGCTTCGGCTCCACATTCAAAACACTGTTTACTACCAGTCAGAGCTATGATGAGGTATGAGGCTGGCAGGACATGTAGTGTTTCTGCTTTCAGGTCAATATTAATTAACTGCATGTCATTGATAAAATCTCTATTAGTAAATACTTAATCTTGCAGGCCAGATTTGACAACTACAGGTAATCAAAGTGTGAGTCAGAGACACATTTGTCTATTGAGAGATCACTTTATTGGTCAATTACACACAATATCCAACCGAAATTTGACTTCCACTTTTAACTCAGCCCATAGGAGAGGTGCGGGGGCTGCAACACTGGGTGCCCGAAGCGCTGTTGTTTTGGGGTGTTAAGTGTCTTGCTCAAGGGCACAACTGCAGGCAATAGGGTCTAGAATTTGATACAAGCAACCCTCTGGTTGCCAGCTCACTTGCCACCAGATTTTTCCAGTCAGACCTGGGATTTGAACTGGCAACCCTCTGGTTGCAGGCTAGCCTTTCTAACTGCTAGGCTTTTAAATACTACTATGCTTTTTCTCTTGATTTCTAAAATTTTCAGCAAACAGTAACCATGGCTTGTGAGTACATCAAGAAGATCCGAGCTGACATGGGCGGCACCAACATCCTGGCACCGCTCAAATGGATCCTGAGGCAACCAATGCACGCAGGTCATCCTCGCATGCTCTTCCTGCTCACGGACGGGGCTGTCAACAACACAGGGAAGGTCATCGAGCTGGTCCGCAGCCATGCCCGCTACACCAGGTAAACAGACAATCAACATATACCTGGGTTTCACTTCCTCTTCTTACAGGCACTGGGGGAATCAATCAGTATGCAAACCCACTTTACACCACGATGTAAAGTGGTTTATGGGTATTGTTAAATTGCTGTTCGTTTTGCCCTAGCTGGAGGCTTCTAATCTAAACCCGTTACAAAGTGCCCCATTTGATACCACGTGTGAATCAGACGGCCTCGGGCACCACTTTAAGAGTTGTAATGGAATTGGACACAAGAACAATAGCAGCACAACACTAACGAGCACAGTAATCATATTAAATCTGATTGAGCTTGCTAACGCATTATGCACAAAGCAAATAAACAACATACCATTCAGACATGTAATCAAGTCTAGGGGATTGGAGGGGGCGTTATTGCAAAACCTTCCCAGCTAGCACATTTGGTTCCTTGGAAGTTCACATTGGTTGTGGGAACGAAGCCGTTTCCTGACTGGTACCTTTCTATAAATGATCTGAGAACAGAAGTGAAAATTTCACCTTTTCTGGGAATGTAAACTTTTAGATTGCAGGGAGGTTCTGAGAATGTTCTGGGAGGTTTTATTCATGAGAAATGATAGGTTTTTAGTTTTTTTAAAATAACTTCCACTGAATATTTCATTAAGACGTTTAATAACACAGCTAGCTTATTTTGGCTTAGCACAGATAGGACACATG
The DNA here is from genome assembly GCF_021184085.1 of Oncorhynchus gorbuscha. Classification (NCBI taxonomy): domain Eukaryota; kingdom Metazoa; phylum Chordata; class Actinopteri; order Salmoniformes; family Salmonidae; genus Oncorhynchus; species Oncorhynchus gorbuscha. The sequence goes on along the minus strand of NC_060182.1, from coordinate 37,152,933 downwards.
GACATTTATTTCCTTAGGCAGTAATCATGCAAACACAATTATTTTTTATTGTGACAAAGCATCCGTAAGATTCGAGTCTATAATCTTCTGTTTTCTATCCATGGAATTAGTCCACTGCGCCACCAGGATGGTGCTAGCATGCCCTGCCTTTTTTTTTTTTTACACATGCAAAACGGTTCATTTTTGTCTATTCAAACAGGCCTCATTTCAAACGAATCAAGCACTCATTATGATCAGGTGTGGCCAATAAGTGGGCGTGGCCAACACACCTGAACACACTCAAGGAAGAGGATAGAGAGTTTTGTTGATGCTGACAACGGAATGTATATGTTTTTAAGTAACATTCTTAGAACGGTCTCTCAAGGTTTTCTTGTGGTCTTTATGGATAGTTTTCTTAAAGTTCTAGGAACAACTGACCCTTCGCTAAGCCCCTCAAGAATTTGTGGCAACCAGTGCTCCAATGGATAAAAACTGTCGTCGAGTCCTACACCTTGGACAAGCTCAAATTTAAAACATATGAGATTGAGTTTTCTTTAAAAAAAATACATTGTTTAAATGGTTAAATAATTTAAGTGCACCAGGGGTACTTGCTACTGATTCCTGAAATGCAGAGCCTGATGAGGTATTTTTTGAATCCGAAATTATACTTTTGTTATATTGTTTGCTAGTTCAGCTGGTTAGTCAGCTCTCGGTCTCATAGGCCACCAAATGTTGTTAATGCTAGCTAGCTAGCCACTTAATATAACTTGCTTTTTGAAATATATATTAGTTAGCTAAGTTAGCCATGTTATTAATACAACTGCCATCTGCTGTCGACATCAAGATTTGAAAGCAGTAACTAGTTAGCTCCAAAAGTGGTTAGTAGCATTTCCTGCATGCTGACAGTGAATTCAGAGCCATTCAGTGGCTAGCCACACCACAAAACAAATTTCACCAGGTTCTCGTAAAGCAATTGTAATGACAATCCACCACAACATACCCGAGCGTTTCCTGGTTAGCAAGGGGTAGTCTGTGTTTCATTTCATTATGTATTAAAAACACCGCTTGAGATCATTGTGAGGGGATTTCGGCAGTGGTTCGTATGGGGAAATGGGCTTCCCGGGGAACATGTTGTCCGAGGTTGCAACAGTAACCAAGGAGGTGGGGCTTAGCGAAGGGTTAATATGAGAACATTACTTTAAATAGAACCATGAGGAAACCTGTAGGAAACGTTATGTTGAAGTACTGAGATTTCCACAGAAGAACGTTGTTTCTTAAAGTTCTTTGAACTATTTGAGAACATTCCTAATGTCAAACCAGTTGGAGAACGTTCAGATAACATTACTAACATTTAAATAAAAAATGTAATTAAATGTACCCATGTTTCAACTTTTAGGAAACAATCTGTTAACCTTTTACTGAAATGGGCTAAATCAGGGCCACAGTGATTATTGGTAGTCTTAAGCAAATGTACTTTGAAACTAAAGTATACACCTCACACACATGGTTATGGGCTTAAAGAAAGAAGACACCAGTGCCATGTCAGATATGAAGTTGAAATGTATTCAATTTTGCATCCCAATATTACACTTTATATACAACACAGAAGACTGAAATATATAACAATTGTTTTATATAGAAACACCGGATTTTCAATCATTAAAAAAAAATATGAATAACATTCCACCCATGAGGCCACAGAGGGCACTTTTGGTCATTGGGCTACAGTACCAACAAATGTATGTTTAAATGTGTTGCGAATTTTCAAAGCCAAGCAACTATCCTACACCATTCCCAGAAGGCTGTGTGATGGTTGTATGCTAAATAACCATATGACACCACCACGCTCATTAAGCTCTAAGAAACATATGGCTCTCAGAACGTTATGTGGTGACGGAGCTGTTATTGCTCAGTAATCCTTTTAAAATTAAGCTTGGAAATATGTACCTTATGTTCGCACATTACTTGATATTATTAGGTGTGACTTCAAAAACCTGTAGCTCAATCAGGATTGGATTAGGGGTGCGCGGGTCAGCTGTTTGTTCAACCGCACCCGCATTTGCTAATAACCCATACGCAACCTTCCGACTATACAGTGCCTTCGGGAGGTATTCAGACCCCTTGACTTTTTCCACATTTTGTTACGTTACAGCCTTATTCTGAAATGTATTATATAAAATAAATAAAAATCCTCAGCAATCTACAAAACACTCGATAATGACAGAGCAAAAACAGGTTTTTAGATTTTTGGGGGGGGATTGTATTACAAATATATATATATATATATATATATATACCTTATTTACATAAATATTCAGAAACTTTGCTATGAGACTCCAAATTGAGCTCAGGTGCATACTTTCCATTGATCATCCTTGAGATGTTTCTAAAACTTGTTTGAACATTATTTCAATTAATTGTACATTATTTGGGAAGGCACACACCTGTCTATATAATGTCCCATGGTTTACAGTGCATGTCCAAGCAAAAACCATACCGTTAGGTCAAAGGAATTGTCCGTAGAGCTCAGAGACAGGATTGTGTCGAGGCACAGATCTGGGGAAGGGTACCAAAACATTTCTGCAGCATTGAAGGTCCCATAGAACACAGTGGCTTCCTTCAATCTTAAATGGAAGAAGTTTGGAACCACTAAGACTCTTCCTGGAGCTGTCTGCCCAGCCAAACTGAGCAATCGGGGGGGAAGGGCCTTGGTCAGAGAGGTGACCAAGAACCCAATGGTCATTCTGACATAGCTTCCTCTGTGGAGATGGGAGAACCCTCCAGAAGGACAACCATCTCTGCAGCACTCCACTAATCAGGCCTTTATGGTAGAGTGGCCAGACGGAAGCCACTCCTCAGTAAAAGCCAAATGACAGCCCGCTTGGTGTTTGCCAAAAGGCACCATGAGAAACAAGATTCTCTGGTCTGATGAAACCAAGATTGAACTCTTTGGCCTGAATGCCAAGTGTCACACATGGAGGAGACCTGGCACCATCCCCCCGGTAAAGCATGGTGGTGGCAGCATCATGCTATGGGGATGTGTTTCAGCGGCAGGGATTGGGAGACTAGTTAGGATGAACGGAGCAAAGTGCAGAAACATCCTTGATGAAAACCTGCTCCAGAGCTTTCCGAAGGCACTATATGTGGTAAAGTGAAAATCTGAGGCCCACAACTTTTTATTTTTTTCCTTTATTTAACCAGGCAAGTCAGTTAAGAACATATTCTTATTTTCAATGATGGCCTGGGAACAGTGGGTTAACTGCCTGTTCAGGGGCAGAATGACAGATTTTTACCTTGTCAGCTTGGGGGTTTGAACTCGCAACCTTCCGGATACTAGTCCAACGCTCTAACCACTAGGCTACGCAACCAAGCCTAACCTGATAATATAGAAAATGCATTCTAGGCTAGTCAGAGATGATGGAATAATTTGACAGGGGGTGCAGGATTATTTTTTGTTGTTGCCTGATTTGAGTTATTTCTGCTTATAATTTCTGACATTTTGGTAGGATGTTTGTTAGTCAACTTGTCTATAATTACAGTATATACATACAGCTTCTCTTCTGTCGGTAGGCCTATATGTTGCCCTAGAAGACTGAATAAAACCGTACTTATCAGGAAGTCATAAATCTATAGAATTAATTATTCTATCTAGTTGACTTCGGTAAAGTTTTCCATGTGATTTCTGCTTCTTTTTCTGAGCAAAGAAGTTTAGAGACCGGAGAGAAAAAAAAGGGAAATATTTTCTGTGCAAAATTTCCAAATCACATCTGTTTGACCTGTTGTAAGAAATAGAAAGCTATGGAAACGACCAAACAGCTATGAAAATGACCATATTTTATGTAGTTGAAATAGGCTACTATCAGCTTTTAAAGATAGCAACACTATAGATGGAACTGCATTCACATTCTCTCAAGATGCTGAAAGGAATAAATCATATTTCTCCACTCCTGTTCCCGAGTCAACATTTTTCCTACATTTGGTGTATCATTTCATTGCAAGAAATGCTTAATTCTGCAGGAGTTAATATAAAGGTCATGTAAGATGTTATAGACCTGCAGTGTCCAGAGTTCAGTTTCCAATTAAGCCATCTAAACAGTAGGCTACAGTTTCCTTGAGGTGCCATGCGACTATCCAATTGGTATAGTATCCATAGTTTCCAAACATTACTTTTCTGGCCCTCCCTTTTCTTTATTTTCAACTCCACATTATGCGGAAATCACTCCTCGGTTTCCTGGTTGCTATAATTCTAATAGTCCCCTAATTTCAGTTTACGTGACAAAACAAGCAAGTATAGTGTAGAGAATCATTGCACCATCTAAACCATTGTGAAATATATTTTACATAACGAAAAATATTGTATTTTCAGCTGTTTGAAGCTGGTGTACAAAACTGAAAATAAAAGATGCAAAAACGAAACGTAAGAACGGGAAGCATAGAAATAGTGCACATAAAACAGATCTACTGCTTCTTCGACTTGCTTTCAATTAGAATGACCGATCTATAACACAAATGTTTATGTGAATTTGGTAAGGTCACTCAAAAAGTTACATATATTGCAGATTTAAATTCCAACATTGTCCTTTTCGCCTCCATGGACAGACATTAATATTTACTGACCGATCCCAAAAGCATTTGTCAATTAGCGTGTAGGCTGTTTGTCATTCATACAGTTTGGCCTATAAAGTTTAGGCTTATGCGCAAATGCCAGAGCATAAAATGATGAAATAAAAATGCCAATGTAGCCTATAGATATAAATTGCACAAGAATGATAGGCTACATTTATGGATTTAAGGTATTGTTTTCTCTTTATTCAACACGCCCGCCACCACCCGCCCTTAATCCACACAATATGTCATGGCCCTAAATCCGCCCCGCGCGGACTGCTGATTATGAATCAACCCGCGCAACGTTATTGGGTATGGTAAAGTCAAAGCAAATCACAGTGTCAACAAAGTCATATGGTAATATGCTAATATTTTCAAACACTGCAACATCTGAACATGGGGAGATGCTCTGAACATGCCCCTGAAGAATCAAAACACCAGCTGTTGACAGACCAAGACCGCCAATAACACAATGCTGTCTGCAGGGAATTGGTTATTGTTTCACTTTGGTTGTTGCATCTCCAATCCCAGTCCGCAGTCATCCTTTCTTGAACTACATCTGATGTAATTAACTTTAAATATTCCCCTTTTTAAAGGATGAATAACCCCTAGATGATTGGATTAGATACACAGTGGTCTGGCCAATCCGGCCGCGCGTCCAGAATCATTATTGCTCCACACTCACAAATCAGCACATCCCCGGTCAGTGGACAGCGAAAATACTAATGAACCTCTGCTACCAGGTTTGCATCACAAATGGCACCCTATTTCCTACATAGTGTCAAAAGTAGTGCACTATGGGCCCTGGTCAAAAGTAGTGCACTGTATAGGGAATAGGGTGCCATTTGGGACACAGACCACGTCAGACATGTAGCTATGCTAAAGGTTGCGCCTCCTTTTTAATCCCCGCTGTTTGCCCTCAACAACTATGCAGAGTGGCCATCACTGGTGCATCGGCTGATGCTGAGATGGAGATTGACATCTCTAATTTGTACTCAGTGTGACATGTGAAGTGAAATTGACAAACCTAATGGGGGAAAAATGATAAGGAGACATGGCATTTGGCTGCATGATGATGAAAATTGACCATCAAATTGACCATCAACAGAGTCCGTCTCACTCTCGGTCCTCATCAGGCTAGTGATGGGTAGTTCTGCTCTTTAGTCAAAAGAGTGAATCTTTAGACTAATTTAATTAATTTGACTCAATAATGGCCAGAGCCACTAGGACCCACTATCCATTTTTATTTACCGACGAACGATGAACTGAAAACTCAAAGAGTCATGAATGATTCTGAGAGCCTCTTGTTCACATGTACCGCATTCAAAACAACTGGGAACTCAGATCTGGGAGATCTCCTACTTCTGACTTCAGGGAGTTCAAGACAACTGGGAACTCAGAAGAAAACAAGCTCCAACTGGGGAAATTTGTTTTGAAGGGTCATAAAACTCAGAATTCCTACTCGGATCTCTTTCATTGACTTCATGATTCGTCCTCGTTTTTTTTCAGAGTTCTCCGTTGTCTTGAAAGCACCAATGATGTTCACCATAGGGGGTTTATTGGAGCTGTCATTTGTGACTGAGACTTGTAAACGTGTGCTTTAAACGATGGACATTTGTTGATTGCTAGGCATACAGATTCATATTTCTTGATACATTTGAATCGAGGTCCACATCTAGTTTTCTGCTGCTATATGCAGCAAATTACATGGACTTATAAACCAAAACCTTTGTGGGGGAGGGGTGAGTTGTAATATATCACCACAACTTTGAGCTACTGGACCATCTCAAGAGGTCTCTGTGAGGGAATAAATGTCTATGAGAAATAGGGTGTCTGACGCTTATGCGACTCCGATACCTACAGACATTTTCAGGCCACTGGTCTTTCCAGGCCACTAAAGCCACTGAGATGTGAATCTTGTTTTGGCAGGTGCTACACCTTCGGCATCGGTCAGAGTGCTTGCAGGAGACTGATGACAGGACTGGCAGCTGTTTCCAAAGGAACGGCAGAGTTCTTGGCAGAAGGGGAGAGACTGCAGCCCAAGGTCCTCATTTCCAATGACATGTTTATCCTCCTCTTTGCGACAACCAGCTATTCTGAATGTCATAGAGGAGGACCATTATGCAGTGGATGCAAATTGTTCAGACAGAGTGCTCTCCACTGTTAGTAATTAACTATTCATTTTGTTGAATAAAACGCCCATTAGAATCAGTCTAATTCACAGCATACGTTATGTTTTAAAAGGGTCCTTTATTATTCCATTCTCACAGGCTTACAGGCTCTGTGCATTGCACAGACGGAGGGAATGTCATAATTTCAGTAGACAATGCGATATTGTAGGAATCTGCATTTCACCTCTATAATGCTGGCACTCAAGGAAGGCAATGTCCTCTGGATCTCTGCCCGTACTCTTCCAGATCACTGAAACTCATAAGAATAACTTCAATAGATCTCTGTTTCTATTCTATTTCCACTGCATCGCTCTATCTGTATATTCTCCCAGATTATTAAGTCGTTGAAGAAGACCATGGCCCCAGTGCTGAGTGACATAGCCATCGACTGGTTGTTCCCTGACACCAAGGAGGTGTTGCTCTCCCCAGTGGGCTCCACATTCCTGTTCCCTGGGGACTGTTTGATTGGCTACAGCGTGGTGTGCGACACCACGCGCTACCATCCCAATCCCAAATCTGTAAGTAGGCCTACACCTTGACATAAAGTGGCTATGTAATATGTATTCATATTTCTTAGTGTTATTAAGATAGTCTCCTCACTCCTGAATGAGAATCAAGCACATCATCTGTTTCCCTCTATTTCAATTCAATAGAACGTCTCTATGTTAAGTGATTCAAGTGAAGGATGTGGATTCTTTTTTGAAGGCTAAAATATCCTCTCTGATGAAAGGTGTCGAAAAGCTATATCTTGAAATGAATGTCTCGGTCAGCAACTATCAATTACACTCCCAAGTGGTGTAGAGATGCAGCACTCAGACATTTCTCTTTCAACTCTTCCGCCAGGATAAAAGGAGGCGATACAGTATGATGCATTCCAATGTGTCAGCTAGCTCAGTGTTTTACCACTCCCAAGAGGAGGACCCAGAGATGACTACAGGCTTCTCTGACGGTCCAGGGATGCACAGGGACATACACTCCAGCCTGCCGTTGGACTCCTATCTGGACTCCATGTCAGAAGCAGCTCTGGCCCCACAGAACACAAAGCCATGGGTAAGAATCTAGAGGTCTGAGATCATCTCTTCCTTTCCACTGGTTCAAATGCCATTTTTGTTTCGTTGGTCCAATTCATGCGGTAACGATCACTTGGTCAGACATGATCACACATTCAGACATGAAACCGTGTATTTGTGCACACAAATGAATGTGATCTTTTCACAAACCCATAGGAATAGAGGACAAAACGTCACCTAGAAGACGTGTGTATAGCACCAGCCAGATAGTGGAATACAACCAAAACATGAAGAAGACCTGCACTCCCAGTGACCCCAGCTCTGTAGAGGGGAAGAACCCACTGAGGAGAGCTAAGGTCCAGGAGCTGAATGGACAGACCAGCCCTGACTATGGAGCACAGTGGAAGACTGAATACCACGTGAGTGCAGTGTCTGTGATCTTGTGGCATTGCCAACAGATCTGTGTCTCGACCCTGGAGACTGCAGTTCGATTCCTATGTCCCCTCTTTCTACTATGTCTCTGTCCTCATCTATCTCACACTCTACTTATAACCTGAAGAAAAATGACTACGAGGGGAATTGTTCAAAAAGAAAAACACGTATAGAAATCATTAGAAACATGTCTTAATATGATACACATGGTTCATTGATTTCAATCTTCAAATAGAATCGTTTAAGTGACAATCCAATTTATTCTTTGTTCATAACCACACAAAAGCAATTTAAGAAACACCACAGAATACCTAAGACATTGGTGCAAAAATGAATAGGCTTTCATGGTAAAAGTAAAAACCATTATTCTGGAAAATATAGTTTTTTACAGGTTGATCTTGCAGCATATGGCATTTTGTACACAAATCTCTTTCGGACAATTATATTGTCTTTTCGATAAGATATGCCAGGAAGTCAGTGTTGAAATTGCAGTGACGTTGGATGAGTAATAATGGCGTGGGAGAAAGTGATCTGACCCTGGGCTCAGTTGGAGTGTAATCACCAATACAAAAGAGGAATGTTCTCTCATCACTAATGAGGGCCACCATCATTTCATGAATGATAATGGACTGTCTGAAAGTTGCCCAGAGTGCATTGGCATAATGAGGCAAGGCTCTCCTGTCATTCCATGGTTTCTGCCCTTGTACAAATGATATACTTGGAATTTGACTTTGATCTGCATAGTGTGATAGTTACTAGTGCACGCAAGACTTGGTTCTGATTGTTGAAATTATTAATCTGCTTATTAAGACAAAACAGGTTTTATGGTCATCAACAGAAAGCGTATAAAGAAATATAAGAAAACATTTTATACAAATTGACATCAGCTAATTCAAATTGTGGCATAACCCATATCATAAAAGGCGTTGTCCTTGATTTAGTGCAGGTATTCCCAAGCAATGCCGTTGGGGGTACGCCAAATAAAAATGTGATGACATATTTTCTCGCCTGAGTAGCCTCAGTGTTCAGCAAAATAACAACACAATGTCAAATACAGGTAGCCTTGTCAAATGATTAACATCCAATCACATTAACCGTTACTCTCTCGCGGGAATTCCACTAACGGTCCGTATGAAGCCAAACGTAGATGCTGCTCATGTTGGTATTTTGAGTAAAAATACTGATGGCGCAAAAGCCATGACAGGGAGACATAGTAGAGTGGTAAACCCGCGTGCAAGTAGTTTCTCCTGGGAAGCGCCTTGGGTACACTGCAGCATCCACCGAGAGGCTCTTGCTGCTAAGGGAATGCCTGACAGCTTGAAAGACATTTTGGACACTACAGTGAAAATGGTTAACTTTGTTAAAGCAAGGCCCCTAAACTCTCGTGTATTTTCTGCAATATGCAATGACGTATCCGGGTGATGTTTTTTATCGCCTGTGTAATGGGTCCTATGTGTAGTTGGTGTAGAGAGTCTGGAGCAGGACAGCAGATATTAGTAATCAACTTACTTTTACTCAAAATGTAAAATATACAAAGTAACAAATACACACACACCATGACAGACCGAAAATACAATAAACAATCACTCACAAAAACCCATGGGAAGGGAACAGAGGGTTAAATAATGAAACAGTAATTGTGGGATTGAATCAGGTGTGTAAAACAAAGACAAAACAAATGAAAAGTGGATCGGCGGGGGATTGAAAGCCGGTGATGTCGATCGCCGAATGCCGCCCGAACAAGGAGAGGTGGCAGAGGTGACAGCGACTTCGGGGATGACTCAGAGGATGATGCGCAGGGCGATTCAGATGGAGATGGTGGAAATGCCGCAGCAACGAAGGGTCCAGGACGTCCTCCACCTGCATCTCTCCTCTGGACCATACCCCTCCCACTCTACGAGGTACTGAAGGCCCCTCGCCCAACACCTCGAGTCCAGGATAGCTCGAACAGCATATGCCGGGGCCCCTCGATGTCCAGAGGGGGCGGAAGAACCTCCCGCAACTTAGCTTCCTGGATTGGACCAGCCACCACCGGACTGAGGAGAGACACATGGAACGAGGGATTAATAAAATAATCTGGGGGAAGCTGTAACCTGTAGCATACCTCGTTCAGTCTCATCAGGACTTTAAATGTCCCCACAAACCGCTGACGCAGCTTCCGGCAGGGCAGGAGGAGGGGTAGGTTTCAGGTCGAGAGCCAGACCCGGTCCTCCAGTGCGAACACCGGGGCCTCGCTGCAGTGGCGGTCAGCACCCACTTTTTGCCGCCTAACGACCTGTTGTAGGTGCCCATGGGCGGCGTCCCAGGTCTCCTCCAATTGCTTGAACAATTAATTTACCGCAGGAGCTTTGATCTGGCTCTGATGCCACGGTGCCAGAACTGGCTGATACCCCAGTATTTACTGGAAAGGAGAGAGGTTAGTGGAGGAGTGGCGGAGTGAGTTTCGAGCCATCTCTGCTCAGGGAATGAATGCCGCCCACTCCCCCGGCCGGTCCTGGCAATATGTCCACAGAAACCTACCCATATCCTGGTTTACTCTCTCCATCTGCCTGTTACTCTCGGGGTGAAAACCTGAGGTGAGGCTGACCGAGACCGCCAGACGTTCCATGAACGCTCTCCAGACCCTGGACGTGAACTGGGGACCTCGATCAGAGACTATGTCCTCAGGCACCCCGTTGTGCCGGAAGGCATGAGTGAACAGGGCCTCCGCAGTCTGTAGGGCCGTAGGGAGACCGGGCAAAGGGAGGAGACGGCATGTCTTAGAAAACCGATCCACAATGACCAGGATCGTGGTGTTGCCCTGTGAGGGAGGAAGAACCATCAGGAAGTCCACCGACAGGTGTGAACACGGCCGTTGTAATTTTCCTCTGGGCAGGCGCCTGGGAGCCTTGCACTGGGCGCACACCGAGCAGAAGGAAACAAAAACCTTCATGTCCTTGGCCAAGGTGGGCCACCAGTACTTCCCACTAAGGCAACACACCGTCCGTCCGATGCCAGGATGACCAGAGGAGGGTGACGCATGGGCCCAATAGATCAAACGGTCGCGGACAGCCTCTTTGAAAAGAAGGCACAGGAGCAGAGCTTTGGTGGCGTGCCCGAGCGCTGAGAGAGCACGGCTCCTATCCCAGCCTTGGACGTGTCCATCTTCACTATGAACGGCAAAAAGGGATCCGGATAAGCCAGCACGGGAGCAGAGGTAAACAGAGCCTTCAGGTGACCAAAAGCCCTGTCCGCCTCAGCCGACCACTGCAGCCGCACCTGTCCTCCCTTCAGCAGTGAGGTAATGGGAGCTGCTACCTGACCAAACTTCCGGTAGTAGTTGGAAAACCCTAAAAATCGCTGCACTTCCTTTACCGTGGTGAGAATCGGCCATTTACGCATGGCTGAAATGCAGTCACTCTCCACTCCACCCCTGACGTGGAAATGCGGTACCCTAAGAAGGAGACAGACTGTTGGAAGAACAGACATTTCTCAGCCTTGACGTACAGGTCAAGGCCAACTCCCGATGGACGTCCTCACACAGACTGCACCTGTAGTGATCGATCAGGGCCCTATCGTTCCATCCCGCGCTGGCCACAGGGACCGGAAGTCCAAGGCAAAATCCTGCGCGCTCCTCGTCCCCTGCCTCAGGTGGAACGAACACTGCGTAATGATATAACGCCGCATCTCCCTCACACCATACGGCGTTGGCCCACTCCAGGGCTTTGCCCCACTCCAGGGCTTTGCCTGAGAGGCAGGAGATGAGGGCGGACACACTCGCACGTCCTGAAGGAGCCGGGTGGACGGTCGCCAGGCATCCGGCAGCCGTCCCATCATACTCCCTCGGGAGCGCGAGACGAATCCCACTGGGACCAGGGGATAGAGGGGTGGACAGTGGCACCTGTTGTAGTGGGGCTGGTGGAGGCGCTGAAAAACCTCATCCTCTCTCTAAACGATCCATAGTCTGCAGCACGCGATCCATGGCAGTGCCCAGACGTTGCAACATGGTCGCGTACTGCTGAACACGCTCCTCCACTGGAACAGGGAGGGCAGGGCGTCTGCTCCTGCTGACTCTATTCTTCGGGTGAGTGATTCTGTAATGGGTCCTATGTGTAGCTGGTGTAGAAAGTCTAGCGCAGGACAGCAGATATGAGTAATCAACGTACTTTTACTCAAAATGTAAAATATACAAAGTAACAAATGCACGCACACCATGACAGACTGAAAATACAATAAACAATCACTCACAAAACCCATGGGGGAACAGAGGGTTAAATAATGAAACAGTAATTGTGGGATTGAAATCAGGTGTGTATAAAACAAAGAAAAAACAAATGGAAAATGAAAGTGGCTAGAAAGCCGGTGACGTCGGCTGCCGAACCCCGCTCGAACAAGGAGAGGGACCGACTTCGGCGGAAGTCGTGACAGCCTGAATGATCTGAATCTAGGATTACAAGGACTTTCCGCAACTATATTCAATGTGCGGGACAAAATTGAGGCTATGATTAAGAAGTTGGAGCTCTTCTGTCTGCATTAACAAGGACAACACACAGCTCTTTGTCACTTCCCACGAGCTGGGTTGTGACAAAAACTCACACTCATTCTTATGTTTAATAAATGTATTGTATAGTGTGTGTATGTGGCAGGAATACAATGATGGCAAGAAAACTACATTTGAGAGTGCGCTGACCTTGGTGTTAGTAGATGGGGTACACAGCTGGAGGTTGAATGTTTGAAGGGGTACGGGACTATAAAAAGTTTGGGCAAAAACACATTGCTCTGATGACTGAGTCTATCATTACTGCATGCACAATGCCATCACTGTAATGGTCCTTATTAACACTTAAGTGAGTTTCTTGCCTGAATGGGCATGGTCGCAATTAGTCTATGGTCGGTTCACATTCGTGGGGAGTAAGTCAGTGGATGTATTGCAATTATTCTGAACTTAAATTATCATTGTAATAAAGTTTAATATCATCTTTGGTCATAGTATTTAGCTAAACATGTATCTTTATGTTTAACCCCTGACAGCCACAGCTAGTAAACCTGTGTGCCACATCTGCCACGGGTTCCAGGGAGCGCCCTGCCAACGGCGCTTCTCACACACTCTCCCCCCATCTGGAGTGGGCTCCCCAAGAGGTGGACCCCGAGCAGGCCCAGCCCCCTGGCTCCAACCTGCAGGCCGAAGCCACCAGGAGCAGGGCTGACCCAGAGCACGCTCCAGGAGGAACCAAGAGCACCGGTTGGGAGGACTGCTCCTCCTCCACTGACCCTTCTGTCGGCAGCTTAGGAGACGCAGGTGCGTCCACAACCACAGCCCTCCCACTCACCCTAACATTGAGCAATGGTAGACACACTAATCGATCAAATAACTGATATCCCAGACAAGATGTCTAACTTCTCATTGTTGTGTTACCAGACTGCTACCCCAATCAGCTTTGTGAGATGGAACCCCCCCAGGAGCCTCCAGCCACGCCAGACCTGAACACCACCCCAGATTGTCAGGAGGTGGTGAAGGGGGACTGTAAGGCCGTGGTGTCGGGCCTGCTCTGCGGGAAGCCAGTCAAGTGGGAGGTGACCTTTGACATAAACCCCTACCTGAAGGGCAGAGAGCGGGAAGAGAAAGTTCACGAGGAACTGTGGAACGAAACGTTCCATCATCTGGCTGGACGTTCCATTATTCAGGATTTTGAAAACATGGCAGATAAGGAGTGTGAGATTGAGCATGGTGCGTAAGACATGGGTAATATCTCATTGCTCAAATGTGACCGGATTCAGGATCGGGGTGTTTGATGTGATTGCCTACATCACAGTAGGGGTGTTAAATGTTAAATATATATTTGCCTTCTTGAACATGTTAACTTTCATGTGCCCTAATTACAAACTTGTATGGGATCTGTAAATATGAAAAAAAAAACTCAAATTAGTTTAGCCCAGTCGAAAGCACTGAGCTATATAGGGAGATAGGCAGGATCCATGATTGGCTGAGATAAGGGAGGGGGATAACAGAGACTACATTCTGGAGGAGAATGTCATGCTGACTCATGTGTTTACATATGAATTCTTAGAGATGGGTGGGTCTAAGGCTTAAGTTGTGAACATTGCTAAATGGTAGTAAAAATAATTGAATGGCATTTTTCTCCTACTTATCTCCAAAGTTATATAACACTTTGTAGCACACTCAAGGGTGTGGGGTTTCCACGTCACCAAGTTCAATAACAAAACATACACCAGTAGCACAACTAGAATGCAAATGGGAAGTTTTAGGGATTTTTGTACACTGAGGAAGAAGGGGGATTCACCAATTACTTCACAGTCCACAAGCCATTCTCGTTGTCTGTTCCGTTCTCCAGGGATAATCCTAAAACTCGGGTCCTCAGCCAATGCAGTACACAAGTGGGGTAATCCGACAGTCCAGGTCACAACGGGTAGTCTCACAGATATTATTCTCTCTTCTCCCACTCTTCATAACGCACGTTGCTCTTTCCTTACTCTGACCCTTTGTGAAGGCTGCTTCCTCCTTTATCCCCAAGCAATGCCTGGCTTAACGATCTACAGCCTTGTCTATTTGGGGCAGGAAGTCCATATAAGGCTCCGGGGTGGAGCCAGTGAGCTGCAAGATATCTCCCCTCAATAACCACTCCCCTCACCTCTCCCTGCCGTCTGCCACAACGTTTATCACATTCCCATGTTTCCCCTAACTGCAGTGTATGATACACCATTTTGAAGCTCTGAGTCTGTAGAAAAAGCTAACCTTGACAATTTGACACAAGCTGAATTCAGTCACAAATGGTATCCTTTGGAGCGATTGTCTTTTATTGTTTTGTTTTGGTAATAGTTTACTTCTTCAAATCCAGTTTTATAATGGAATTTATGTAAATCAAAGATGATAAGGTGACAACATGTTATTTTCCAGGTTCTGGCAGAAGATGCCAGTTGTATGCCATCCACACCAGCAAGGCCTGTAACATTCTCAGTAAATACACTGCATTTGTCCCTGTTGATCTGGACACTAATGAATATCTACAGACCTTAATCGACTACATCAACCCAGGTGAGACACTCCTGTTTATTTTTATTTGTTTATTTTTATTTCACCTTTATTTAACCAGGTAGGCCAGTTGAGAACAAGTTCTCATTTACAACTGTGACCTGGCCAAGATAAAGCAGAGCAGAGCAGTGCGACAAAAACAACAACACAGAGTTAAATCTGAAGCTCGTCTGGAGGTTTGTTAACATAGTGTCCAAAGGGCCAGATGTAAACAGAATGGTGTCGTCTGCGTAGAGGTGGATCAGAGAATCACCAGCAGCAAGAGCAACATCATTGATATTTACAGAGAAAAGAGTCTGCCCGAGAATTGAACCCTTTGGCCTCCCCATATAGACTGCTAGAGGTCCGGACAATAGGCCCTCCGATTTGACACACTGAACTCTGTCTGAGAAGTAGTAAACAGGCAAGGCAGTCATTTGAAGTAGTAAACAGGCAAGGCAGTCATTTGAGAAACCAAGGCTATTGAGTCTGCCGATAAGAATGCGATGATTGACAGAGTTGAACGCCTTGGCCAGGTCGATGAAGACGGCTGCACAGTACTGTCTTTTATCGATGGCGGTTATGATATAATTTAGGACCTTGAGTATGGCTGAGGTGCACCCATGACCAGCTCAGAAACCAGATTGCATAGTGGAGAAGGTACGGTGGGATTCAAAATGGTCGGTGATCTGTTTGTTAACTTGTCTTTTGAAGATTTTACAAATGCAGAGCAGGATGGATATAGGTCTAACAGTTTGGGTCTAGAGTGTCTCCCCCTTTGAGGGGAGGGGGGGTTCAGAGCTGTTGGCCGAGGTAGGGGTAGCCAGGTGGAAAGCATGGCCAGCCGTGGAAAATGCTTATTGAAATTATCGATTATCGTAGATTTATCGGTGGTGACAGTGTTTCCTAGCCTCAGTGCAGTGGGCAGCTGGGAGGAGTTGCTCTTATTCTCCATGGAGAAAGTTATTCTCCAAAACTTTTTAGAATTCTTGGTATGCATACGTTCACATTGAATGGATGGGAGTTTTTTAATGCTTATTTTAACCATTGACTCTTCTTCAGACCTTTATTAAAAATCAAGGTAACTTTGTCCTTTAATACCACAAATGTGAACAGTTCTAAGACTGCGGTCATCCTTTAGGTTAGGAAATACACTGTGTCTCTGTTGGGTGTTTCAGGTGAGGGTCTGAAGTGGGGCTCTCGCTCGGGGAGCAGGAAGAACCAGGTTTACTCCATCGGACTGGGCCGCTCCCAGTCTGGCTGCATGTCAGAGGAGGCTGAGGACGGGCATCTGCACCCCAGTAAGACCTTTACCGTACTACATAGTAGAAGAATGTGTGAAAATGTGTGACAGGTGATAGTTTGAAGAGGTCATACACCTGCCAAACTGACAGATCTGACAGGTTTTTAGTAATTTCTATATGAAAAGCTTCATTCCAAAACGCTATTTTCAGAAATGTTGAAATGAGCTTTTATTGTTTAAAGAAGTTATGAAATAGGTTGTGTGTTTTTTGACTATCTAAGCGTGGCATGGGGTTGTGCAATGACAGACATGTATTTATTCGAACTCTATCAATTGATGGTTTCATTTCAGAGGGACAAATAATCATGTTTTTAGGCAAAACGCTATATATCCGCCTCACTCTCAGAAAAACAAGTAGTACTGCTAGGTTTTAAACAGTCAAATGTAACAAATAACTACATTAAATTTAAAAAACTGTACAAAGAATACATCTAGGAACAATATTTTAAAAGTTTGAATCAATACAGTAATGTGAGATCTGTATGTAAAATATTTACATTTTATATTTGAGTAATTAAGTAGATGATCTTATCCAGAGCAACTTGCAGTTAGTGCATTCATATTAACATAGCTAGGTGAGACAACCACATATCACAGTCAAATGAATGAATATGCTTTGAGTGTTTTACCTGTGTAGTATACTATTCATGTTGTCCACAGTGAAACTTTTCAAATGACATTGACCTATCGTTTTGCTGGGTTTTAGGTGTGGAAGATGGGGCCTCTCCGTGCAGCACCCCCTCATCCTCTGGCTGGGAAAGAAGCAGCTTTACAAATGGTGAGTTTTTATCTGGCCTGTTTTGCTTTCAAGGAAAATCACTGGCTCGCAAATAATATTAATGACTTCATTAAAAAGCCCATTTGTTTTCTTATGGTCTACATTGATAGCGTCTAAACATACACGCGCACACGCACACGCACACGCACACGCACACGCACACACACACACACACACACACACACACACACACACACACACACACACACACACACACACACACACACACACACACACACACACACACACACACACACACACACACAGCTGCTAGATTGTGTTTGTCCTCTGCTGTGGCTTCCAACCTTCTGTGGGTGTCTTATCTGTGTACTGTGTGGTGGTGTCATGTGGAGTGTAGTCGTGATGCTCAGGGTAGAGAGGAGAGAGAGCTAAATGGAAAAAACTAACTTGCCCTGACTGACTGTCTTTCTCTCTCTGTCTCTCTCAGCCCCCCAGAGGAGCCCGTCTGTGACCTCAGACCAATCACAGAAGTTGGTGGAGAGCCTCTTCTCAGCGAGGTGGGTGATGGAGAGGGTCTAGACTGCTAGTGGTGTCTCATTGCCAACTGATAATTGTTACTTCTGGTTACTCTATATTCTGAGGGCACCTGCTAGATCTAGTGACTTCGACCCCATTTCGTCGACTGGTTGATTGTTTGGTCGATAGGCGGTTGGTTGACCAAGATTTTTTTAGTAGAGCAGTGGCAAATGGAGTGCGTTTGGAAAATATTCAGACCCTTTAACGTTTTCCACATTTTGTTACGTTACAGACTTATTCTAAAATGTATTAAATCGTTTTTCCCCCCTCATGACAAAGCGAAAACAGGTTTACATATTTTTGCACATTAGTATTCAGAGAATGATGAGGGAAACATTTTAATGTAATCCATTTTAGAATAAGTCTGTAACATATCAACATTTGGGAAAAAACATTTTGGCTCATGAGACACCTGTCTGATTCCCGCCTGTCTGAGTGGACTAATCCATTGAATAGGCCATATGGATGGCACACCAGTATCACCAGTAGTACATTTAGCCTACCATTAATTTCCATCATTTCTCATCTACATTGTTTGTTTGGTTAAGGTCATTTATGTTAATACATTCAATATATTAACTGATACAGTCTTACTAGGCTACACCTGTTTTTGCTTATTTCATTCCATTTACGAGTTGTTAATTTATGAATGGGCTTTTTCTTGGAGCGCTCCTGTCAATTTTGAGTAAGGACACCCATCTGATTACGTATAGAAGTAGGCCTAGGCTACCTGGCCTGGGCGCAAATGTAGGCCTATAAATGTGCCCATTTTGGGATCTGCTACTATTTCTGATTGTCATAACTCACCATTACTGTGGAGCTTCTCAAGGTATTTTTTTTATTTTGCCTCAAACAGCAAGTAAACAAAGTCTGTTTTTACATCCATTGAGAGTGACAATAGTTCCTCAACATAGCCTATTTCAAAATGATTCCAGATTTCTCCCTTTCGATAACCACTCAGCATGAAAGGGGACAAAATGTCATGTGTTATTTTTTCTTTAACTAGAAATGCAAATTGATTTCTGATTCTAATAATAATATTAGACAGATCATACACATAAAGTTAGCTAGTGAGCCAGAAAGCTAACGTTCGTTAGCTAACTAACAGTACGCTTTAACTTGCAATAAAAACAACTTTCTGACTAAATTAGAAACGTTTATCTGAAAATGTAGCTTGACTCTTACCTGTATACACGGATGAACATTGCACGGCAGACTGGAACCATTTAACTATGCTTTATTTGAAGCTACATGTTGTTTGGCCGATGTTGTGTCAAGTCACTCCGGTTCACACTGACCGTGGCGTATGCAGAAAGTAGTCCATCACTTTTTCCAACTGAACTGTTGATAGCACCTGCTAAATTCAGGGCATCAATGTTGTTGAGAAAAGTAGCAAAACTTTTGTAGTTCTCGACGGCTAACGTTTTTTTTTTTTTATGACGCGGTAGAAAGGACTAGCAACACATACTGAACAGCTCACGTTACAAACAGAAGCATTCTACATGGCAAACCAATCCAAACTCATCTCCCGGCATGTCCATTCAGCCAATCATGGCTTAACCAACTAGGCTCGGAATTTCAAAAATTTATTTCTATTTATGGATGGAATACAAGTTTGTTATTAAGGCACATGAAAGTTCAGATGTTTCAGAAGGCATTTCTACCCAAAAAACACATTTTGATAAGAAAATAAATGTTTATGTTCACATCCCTCTCCTCTGAAGTAGTGACGTGTGACATATGCCTAGTTTCCTTAAACAAATACACGTTTTAACATTTTGACCAATCAACCGGTCGAGTAAGATTAGTTTTAGTTGGGGACATCCCTACTTCGAGTACATAGTTTTTTGTGTGATGTAATGTCTCCTTTCTCCATTTCATGCTAATCTCACCCAGTCTTATCTCTCAGGCACACATTACTCAGTCGCCTTTTTCCGCTATGCATCATTTGTGCATTTCCCAGTGTTGGAAAAATGTCCCTTTCCCCTCCATTCTCAAAATGAAAACAATTTCACCTATGTTGAACTATAGGTATGTGCTGAGAATGGCAGGGTTATGCTAGGAGCAGGAAATAAGGGCTGCGTGATGTCACAGAGAAAATCCAGTGTATGTATTTGTGCTTACAAATGGCAATGAATGAAACTTGAAGTTGATCTTGAGATGCTGCATCTCTCTCCTGTCCTCTACAGACTGACTCTCAGCCGGACAAGACTCCTGACCCGGGCTGCCAGGGGCTTCATGTTTGGCTCAAACAGCAAAACCAGCAACTCTGTAGGGGAGAGCGAGAATGAAAAAAAAGACTACATACCTCTGGTGCGTGGTCAGTGGTGACAAAACGCCACGTTTTTGAAAATATAAATGTTTATCTTTTTACACCCTACATCTCCCTCTCTCTGGTACAGGTGTCCTTACAGTTGGCGTGTGGTGCGTTCTGCCTGGACAGCGCTCTGTGTGAGGCTATCAATGTGCACATGGACAAGCTGAAGTGGACATCTCCCTTCACCAGCCACCGGGTCAGTCTGAGTCACCACGTCTCCCACTCAGCCAGTTGCCGCTCAGACAGCAGCACTGCAGAGGACAGCCACAAGTCCACCTCCCTGTCTCCATTTGAGAGCTCAGCTAAGGTAACAGATACCAGCCTGGCAGGCCACCACCAGACTGGAGACCTGGCTGTCAGCAGCCACAGCCAGACGGGCCACAGCCCCTCACACCTTGGCAGGAGTCTCCGGATGGAGGGTGGGCCAGGATCTTCTCTTTTCTTCCTGGGCGGCCCCTCCACCCCTACCACCTACGCCGAGCCCCCTCTCTACCCTCATTCCCTGACTGACGGCGGACGGGGCTCGGAGTCGGAGAGTGTGGAAACCCCCCCAGCAGCGCCCCTTGGGTCTGAGAAGAGGCTGGATACGGAGGGCATGGTGTGGGCCACGGCTGTAGCCCTGGCCTGGCTGGAGCACAGCTCGGCCAGCTACTTCATAGAGTGGGAGCTGATAGCAGCTAAGGCTAGCATGTGGCTCAGTGCCCAGAGCATCCCTGAAGGAAAGGACTTAGCCTCGGTCAAGTCTGCTGCCAACCAGCTCTTTATCATCCTCAGACACTGGGACGAGAACCTGCAGCTCAACATGCTCTGCTACAACCCCAACAGTGTCTGATCTTATCGCATGCACCGTCCTCCACCCCGACATATCCAACTATGCTAACTGACTAACGCTTTACAAACAAAAAAATTGTATTTGCTGTTCTGATGATTTTGTTAGTGAGGTTGTTGTGAGCATTGTGTAGCATTAATCATGTTGTGATAACTTCTAAACATGTCAGAAGCTTCTCAGAGGCATGCTTGTTGTCTCCATGTGGATGGATACAGACCATGCATTCACTAGCTATGGGTCAGTGAAAGAAATCCGAAGTGTTTGCGTAAACGTGCTGTAAAGTTACTTGCTGACTGTTTACATATTTGAGAGAAAATATATGTTTTGTTTGTGTTTAATATGTCCATCATATTGATGTCCAATGATGAGAGAATCTGCCAAAACAATACCAATTATTAATATTGCATCTAATGTGTTTGATCGTCACCATCATTTCAAAACCCATATTGTGATATAAAAATGAGCCTGGTAGCAGATCTGTTTGTGCCGTTTTGCCAACTTTGCAAACTCCTCTTCTCATGTTTAACGTGTTTTTATTGTGTTTTCATCAGCCATAAGTGCCTAACAACGATCCAACACAAACAACGATTGGTTATCTGGAATACGTATTTGGATGTTTTGCTGATGTCATGCATTGTCCATTCATCAACATGTTGTTTGAAATACTTTATTCATTGTGTTTCCTTATAAGAAAATGCTCAGCATGTTTTCTTTGTAGATGTTTTCGTAGTTCTGAATAATTTGATATAAACGTTTTCCTTGGTCCTTGTTATCTTTTACAAGGCATTGTGCTTTGCTCTCATATTTACTCATAAACTTGTTGTTTTACTCAGGTAATATTATTTTCCTCAGGCTTTGACATTGCATCCATCCCGCTGCATGGAAACCAGGTGTTTGTGTTTTAAAAGATGTATCAAAAGTTGGAGCAAAGCAATTCCCCCACAGTCAACCTATTCTGCTGCATTTGGCTGTCGGAGATGAGATCTATGGTGTGTCTTAAATGTCTCCCTATTCCCTTTATAGTGCACTATATTTGACCAGGGCTCTGGTCAAAAGTATCTCACTGCATAGGGGATAAGGTGCCATTTGGGACACATCTCTAGAAATGTCATAATGTAATTGTGATCTGTATAAGCTTATTGTGGTTGTGGTGGCTGGCTTTACTTGTGAGAAGTTGTATTTTTCATGTTTCGAGGTCAAACATACTCTACATGACCAAAAGTATGTGGACACCTCCTTGTCAAACATTTCATTCCAAAATCATGGGCATTAATATGGAGTCGGTCCCCCATTTGCTGCTATAACAGCTTTCACTGTTCTGGGAAGGCTTTCCACTAGATCATTGCTGCAGAGACTTGCTTCCATTCAGCCACAAGAGCATTAGTGAGGTCGGACACTGATGTTGGGCAATTAGGCATGGATTGCAATCTGCTTTCCAATTAATCTCAAAGGTATTCGTTGGAGTTGAGGTCAGGGCTCTGTGCAGGCCAGTTAAGTTCTTGTACACGGCATTGTCATGCTGAAACAGGAAAGGGCCTTCCCCAAACTGTTGCCACAAAATTGGAAGCACAGAATTGTCTAGAATGTCATTGTATGATGTATTGTTAAGATTTCCCTTCACTGGAACTAATGGGCTTAGCCCGAACCATGAAAAACAGCCCCAGACCATTATTTCTCCTCCACCAAAATTTTGTTTGCACTATGGTAGCATTCTCCTGGCATCCACCAAACCCAGATTCATCCGTCGAACTGCCAGATGGTAAAGCGTGATTCATCACTCCAGAGAATGCGTTCCCACTGCAGACAATTTTTATGTGTTACGCACTTCAGCACTTGGCGGTCCCGTTCTGTGAGCTTGTGTGGCCTACCACTTCGCGGCTGAGCCGTTGTTGCTCCAAGACTTTTCCACTTCACCATAACAGCACTTACAGTTGACCGGGGCAGCTCTAGCAGGGCAGAAATTTGACGAACTGACTTGTTGGAAAGGTGGCATCCTATGACGGTGCCACATTGAAAGTCACTGAGCTCTTAGGCCATTCTACTGACAATGTTTGTCTATGGAGATTGCATGGCTGTGTGCTCAATTTTATCCACATGTCAGCAATGGGTGTTGCTGAAATAGCTGAATCCACTCATTTGAAAAGGTGTCCACATACTTTTATATATATGTAGTGTACCTCGCCATTGCTGCTGTGTGTTTTGAAAAGATTGTTGACTGTTTGTTTGGGGCTGCATGTAATAAAATGTGTTTACTCGTAAAGCCGTAAAAGTTTGTATTGAGACAAAGCAAAAACTATTGGTCCCATTGGTCACACAAACAATATAACGAACGTCACCCTGAATGGTGCAGTAGTGGTTTATGTCTAGTTTTATGTTCAGTTAATAACGTTTGGCATTTGAAAATAATCGCACCGAAAGGCAGTACAGTCGTGGCCAAAAGTTTTGAGAATGACACAAATATTAATTTTCACAAAGTCTGCTGCCTCAGTTTGTATGATAGCAATTTGCATCCAGAATGTTATGAAGAGTGATCCGTTGAATGCAATTCATTGCAAAGTCCCTCTTTGCGATGCAAATTAACTGAATCCCCCAAAAACATTTACACTGCATTTCAGCCCTGCCACAAAATGACCAGCTGACATCATGTCAGTGATTCTCTCGTTAACACAGGTGTGAGTGTTGACGAGGACAAGGCTGGAGATCACTCTGTCATGCTGATTGAGTTCAAATAACAGACTGGAAGCTTCAAAAGGAGGGTGGTGCTTGGAATCATTGTTCTTCCTCTGTCAACCATGGTTGCCTGAAAGGACACGTGTCATAATTGCTTTGCACAAAAAGGGCTTCACAGTCAAGGATATTGCTGTCAGTAAGATTGCACATAAATCAACCATTTATTGGATCATCAAGAACTTCAAGAAGAGTGGTTCAATTGTTGTGAAGAAGGCTTCAGGGCGCCCAAGAAAGTTCAGCAAGTGCCAGGACCGTCTCCTAAAGATGATTCAGCTGCGGGATCGGTGCACCACCAGTACAGAGCTTGCTCAGGAATGGCAGCAGGCAGGTGTGAGTGCATCTGCACGCACAGTGAGGCGAATCATTTTGGAGGATGGCCTGGTGTCAAGAAGGGCAGCAAAGAAGCCACTTCTCACCCGGAAAACATCAGAGACAGACTAATATTCTGCAAAAGGTACAGGGATTTGACTGCTGAGGACTGGGGTAAAGTAATTTTCTCTGATGAATTCCCTTTCCAATTGTTTGAGGAAAAAATCTTGTCCAGAGAAGACAAGGTGAGCGCTACCATCAGTCCTGTGTCATGCCAACAGTAAAGCATCCTGAGACCATTCATGTGTGGGGTTGCTTCTCAGCCAAGGAAGTGGGCTCACTCACAATTTTGCCTAAGAACACAGCCATGAATATAGAATGGTACCAACACATCCTCCGAGAGCAACTTCTCCCAACCATCCAGGAACAGTTTGGTGACGAACAATGCCTTTTCCAGCATGATGCCACCTTGCCATAAGGCAAAAGTTACTCAGTGGCTCGGGGGAACAAAACATCAATATTTTGTAGAATGTATGCACACATGACTGTAAGTCGCTTTGGATAAAAGCGTCTGCTAAATGGCATATTATTATTATTTATTTTATGAATTATACTTCAGTATTTCATAGTAACATCTGATAAAAAAAAATATCTAAAGACATTGAAACAGCAAACTTTGTGGAAATTAATATTTGTGTCATTCTCAAAACTTTTGGCCACGACTACTATTCATAGTCAGTGGATGTCAACTATGTACACCGAATAAAAATATAAACGCAACGCGCAACAATTTCAAAGTTGTTACTGTTACAGTTCATATAAGGCAATCTGTCAATTCAAATAAATCCATTAGGCACTAATCTATGGCTTTCCCATGACTGGGAATACAGATAACTTTCAAACAAAAGTATGGGCGTGTACCAGAAAACCAGTCAGTATCAGGTGTGACCACCAATTGCCTCATGCAGTACACATAGAATTGATCAGGCTGTTGATTATGGCCTGTGGGATGTTGTACCAATCCTTTTCAATGGCTGTGCAAAGTTGCTGGATATTGGTGGGGAACTAGAACACGTTGACGTACATGTAGATCCAGAGCATCTCAAACATGCACAATGGATGTTATGTCTGGTGAGTATGCAGGCCATGGAAGAACTGGGACATTTTCAGCTTCCAGGAATTCTGTACAGATCCTTGCCACATGGGGTCGTGTGTTATCATGCTGAAGCATGAGGTGATCCATAAAATGCAAATGTGTTCATTGTTCACAGCTTATGCCTGCCCACACCATAACCCCACTGCCACAATAGGGCACTCTGTTCACAACATTGACATAAGCAAACCACTCGCCCACACAACGCTATACACACTGTCAGCCGTCTGCCCAGTACAGTTGAAACCGAGATTCATCCAGGAAGAGCACACTTCTCCAGCATGCCAGTGGCCATCAAAGGTGTTTATTTCCCACTGAAGTCGGTGAGGATGATGAGCACGCAGATGAGCTTCCCTGAGATGGTTTCTCACAGTTTGTGCAGAAATACTTTGGTTGTGCAAACCCACAGTTTCATCAGCTGTCCTGTTGGCTGTCTCAGACAATCCCGCAGGTGAAGAAGCTGGATGTGGTGGTCCCGAGCTGGCGTGGTTACACGTGGTCTGCTATTGTGCGGCCGATTGGACGTACTGCCAAATTCTCTGAAATTACATTGGAGGCGGCTTATGGTAGAGAAATTAACATTTAATTTTCAGGCAACAGCTCTGGTGGACATTCCTGCAGTTAGCATGCCAATTGCACGTTCCCTAAAAACTTGAGAAATCTGTGGCATTGTGTTGTGTGACACAACTGCACATTTTAGAGTGGCCTTTTATTGTCCCCAGCACAAGATGCCCCTGTGTAATGATCATGTTTAATCACCTTCTTGATATGCCACACTTGTCAGGTGGATAGATTATCTTGGCAAAGTAGAAATGCTCACTAACAGGGATGTAAAGAAGCATTTATATTTTTGTTCAGTATAGTTAAAATGTGAAGTTCTCTCATGCAACTGTATAGAATGTCTGTACCAAAAGGCCACTATGTTCACTGAAATGAAAATATTTTTCATATTTTACAGGATCACTCACTAACGACTGCTTGTCAACTCGGTCAGGTAAGCTAGACCTGACTCATTAACAACAAGTGTAGGAAGGAGCCATGACTTGAGAAAATCAAAGAGCTCATTAGGATAACAACCCATTGGGCAAAAACGATTTGAATCAATGATGTTTCCACGTCATTTCAACCCCAAAAATCTATGTACTGACGTTGAATCAACGTGGAAAACTGATTGGATTTGCAAAAAATCATCAACGTAAGGACATTTCGTCTTTTGACCTCGTGCAATTTTTTGTTGATTTCATGTTGAATTCACATTAGTTGAAAACTCAACCAAATGTCAATCAAAACTAGACGTTGACCTGACGTCTGTGCCCAGTGGAAAGGATCTGGTCATGCTACCAACACCACGACCTGGGGAAGCACATATCTCTACATAGAGAGAGAGGTGAAGGTAGGGGGGAGAGAGAGCGGGGGGAGAGAGAGGGATAGCGATAGAAAGAGAGGGATAGATGGAGGTAGACGGGAGAGAGAGTGTGGGAGAGAGAAAGAGAATGGGAGAGAGATATGGAGAGAGAGAGCGTGAATAAAGATGAAGCAAGGCTCATTAGTGTAAAGACAGGCGATGCATCAGAAGTCCATCTTGACCATTTCTTTATGAAGATCAAACACAGAGCTACAGCTGGTCCTGTTGCTGGTACACATGGTACACACTACACGCTGCTTTGAAGAGCTCCCCTCCAAAGCCAGTGCAGGGGATGGAAATGTGCCTTTCAATTTGGGATATCTACTGCAGCCCTCATCCTCCACATACAACACCTGCCAGTCACATTCTGTTGAAGGTCCCCAAAGCACACACATCCTTGGGTCACTCGTCTTTTAAGTTCGCTGCAGCTACCGACTGCAACAAACAGTCAAACTGGACAGTTTTATCTCAATCTCTTCATTCAAAGACTCAATCATGGACACTCTTATTGACAGTTGTGGCTGCTTTGCATGATATATTGTTGTCTCTTGCCCCTTGTGCTGTTGTCTGTGCCCAATACTGTTTGTACCCTGTTTTGTGCTGCTACCATGTTGTGCTGCTGCCATGTGGTGTTGCTACCATGTTGTTGTCATGTTGGGGTGCTACCATGTTGTTGTCATGTGTTGCTGCCATGATATGTTGTTGTCTTAGGTCTCTCTTTATGTAGTGTTGTGTGTTTTGTCCTGATTTTTAAAAAATGTTGTATTTTGTAATCCCAGCTCCCGTCCCTGCAGGAGGCCCTTTGCCTTTTGGTAGGCTGTCATTGTAAATAAGAATTTGTTCTTAACTGACTTAAATAAAGGTTCAATACATTTTTGTACATTTTAGTCATTTAGCGGAAGCCCTCATCCAGAAAAAGTGCGAGTGTTAGTTCAGAAAAGGTCGGGGTGAGAAGGGTTTGCAGGCGGTGCTGTGGTTTTATTTAAGATACTCTTTGAAGAGGTAGGGTTTGGGATTTTTTCAGAAGATGGGCAGGGACCCTGCTAACCTAGCTTCAGGCGGAAGCTGGTTCCACCATTAGGGTACCAGGATAGAGAAGAGTTTGGACTGGGCTGAGCGGGAGCTTCCCTCCCGTACAGGTGGGGGTGGCCAAGAGACCAGAGATGTCAGAACGGAGTGCTTGGGTTGGGATGTCGGTAGTGTGGAAGGACCACCACAGGGCAGGCTGCTCCCACGGACAGTAGCCCAGCCCGGCATGTGAGTCAAGGTGATCAGAGGCAGTTAAGCACAGCTGACGGTACTAATGAGCTATTCTCTTTCCCCGACAAGAGAGAGGAGGGAACCGGCAGAGAGGGGAGAAAAGAGTGTTTGTTTCTACAAAGGAGAGGACATACCTTTCAGAAGGGAAAAGGGGACACACCACCTCTTGGGGATGGTCACCATGGATCCGGACGACCACCTGAAGGGAGCTCTCCATGGACTGATCGGGAAGGCGGTGACACACCCGTGATTTATGTTATAGTTTAAAGATACTCACCTGTGTTCCTTGTTCTTGTGAAGATTTGTGTTTTCCTTGGGATATCATCCTTGGGATATCATCCTTGGGATATCATCCTTGGGATATCATCCTTTATTCTGTTGAAGTGTTTGAGAAGGGAAAAAACACCTCAATAGAGAACTTGGTTGAACTAATAAAACCTGCTCCTGAATAGTTTATTCCACCTTTCCGCTGTAGAGCAACCTCCAAGTACTTGGTCCGCTCACAGTAGGGAAGTTCAGTTCCTCTTGCTGCTCCGTATGCAAGTACCATGGTCTTGAAGTGGATGCAAGCTTCGACTGGAAGCCAGTGGCATGTGCAGAGGAGCGGCGTGACATGGGAGAACTTGAGAAGGTTGAACACCAGGCGGGCTACAATGTTCTGAGAGATTTGCAGGGGTTTAATGGCACAAAGCGGGGAGCCCAGCCAACAGCAAGTTGCAGTAGTCCAGGATTAGGACCTGTGCCGGCTTCCTGTATGAGATAGGGTCATACTCTATGGATGTTGTAGAGCGGGGTACTCATTTCTTACCCTATGAAGTCTGTAGCCAACTGGTTTTCTGTTCTACCTGATAATTAATTGCACATAGAGTTGAGTTTGAGGTTTGTAGGGAACTAACCTGCAGGAGAGTCACTGTTTTGATGTTTGCAGAGAATGACAGGGTGTTGGGGGAGTAGTTGAGTGTCATCCGCATAGCAATGATAGGATAGACCATGTGAGGATATGCCGGAGCCGAGTGACTTGTTGTTATCGAGAGGAGAGGGCCTAGAATTGAGAGTGAGAGTATGTGGTGCAGACACAGATCCTCTCCACGTCACCTGGTAGGAGCGACCTACCAGGTAGGATGCAATCCAAGAGCGTGCAGAGGCTGAGACACCCAGTCCTGAGAGGGTGGAGAGAAGGAACTGATGGTTCACTGTGTCAAAGGCAGAGGATAGGTCTTGGAGGATGAGGAGAGAGAGAGTCAGCTTTGGCAGTGTGGAAAGCCCCAATAACAAAGAATAGAGCAGTCTTGGTTGAGTGACCCATTTTCAAACCTGACTGGTTAGGGTCAAGAAGATCGTTCTGAGAGAGATGGTGAGAGAGTTGGTCATAGACAGCGCAATCGAGTGTTTTGGAAAGAAAATAACAGGTACTGGTCTGTAGTTTTTGACATCAGAGGAGTCGAGTGTTGGTTTTTGAAAGAGGGGAGCAACTCTGCCAGTCACAGGGGATGCAGCCACTGGTCAGAGATGAGTTAATGGGGGATGTGAGGAATGGAGAAGGTCTCCAGAGATGGTCTGGAGAAGGGGGGAAGGGATGGGGTTGAGTTTAGCTTTCTTCCAATTTCGCTCGGCTTACCGCAGCCCTGTTTTGTAAGCTCGCAAAGAGTCACTCAGACACGGAGCAGGAAGGGAGAGCTGGCCGGGAGGAAAGGGGACAGTGTTTTTGTATTGGGGTTTTAGTGGGTATTGGGATTGTGGCTGAGTAGGGTTGTCTAGGAAAGTCTATGGTTGCCTGAGGCGTTTCTTAATCAGAGGCAGGTGATTTTCGTTGTCTCTGATTGGGAACCATATTTAGGCAGCCATATTCTTTGTGTTTCGTGGGTGATTGTTCCTGTCTCTGTGTTAGTGTTCACCAGATAGGCTGTATAGGTTTTCACGGTCCGTTTGTTGTTTTTGTTTGTTCGTGTTTTCATTATTAAAGATGTATCGAACTAACCACGCTGCATTTTGGTCCGATTCTCTTTCGACGCAAGAAAACCGTAACTGGTTACTACATAATTCCATATGGGTTATTTATAGTTTGGATGTGATAGAGGAATTCTAAATTCCTTTATGTTTTAATTGCCAAAACCAATTAGCACTCATTTCTAATTCATTAATGAATTGTAAGTTCATTAATTATGCATGAAGTAGATTGAGACCAGTCTTAAAAGCCAGGTAAATAGCGTTTAATTCCAGAGAGTACTAACTACATACACAGATTTCCACAGGTTATAAACTCAAAATGACATCATCAGTTTCCCACGATAGCCCCGTTGTTTTTTTGTTTAGGTCCGGAGATGCTTTCTACTCCCCTCATAAACCAGACATTACAACCTGTCTAGAAGATATACTTTTCTCTTACCAATGGAAAAAAAAAACATTCTTATCTTGTCTGAAAAGCTTTTTCTCCCCCTTGACCTTCCCAAGAGGCACAGACAATCAAATTAGTACATTTTCAGTAACAGCTTAACTAATAACTTTTACTTTTCATATCATAACATAATAGTATTAGAATAAATGGTTCTAATCAATAATGTATACATAATTAATCATCTTAACTACGATTTCCTCTAACAGGATGTCTTCACTATTATTCTACAATGTAGGAAATAGTCAAAATAAAGAAAAACCATGGAATGAGTAGGTGTGTCCAAAGTTTTGACTGGTAGTGTATATATATTCTTCAAAGAACTTTGAGGATCTTAGAACTCTTGTTGAACCTTTATTTGTATTTTTTTAGTGTAGCCCCCCTCCGTTATGCGTATTATTAATAATAACAACAATATCACACTATAATTTTAGTGGCAAAGCAGAATAAAAAATAAAAAATATGAGGTAAACTCCCAGCAGAGCCCCAAGTCCAATGGGTTTATCCTCTGGAGTATTGATGTTAATGTGTTGATGTTCTCCATATTCATAGCCTGAATGATTTTGCAGTGCATGGTGATAGAACAGGTTTCCTGTTATCAAAAAGAAAGGATGACCAAGGCACTCTTCATATAATGAATTAAAATGCCTTTATTTGTATGGCATGTTCAATAGAAACGTATTATCTTCTTCCAAAAGTCCACAAGAATCTTGAAAACCACCCCAGGCAGACCAGCCATTAGTGGTAATGAAAGTCTGGCA
This sequence comes from Oncorhynchus gorbuscha, assembly GCF_021184085.1. Classification (NCBI taxonomy): domain Eukaryota; kingdom Metazoa; phylum Chordata; class Actinopteri; order Salmoniformes; family Salmonidae; genus Oncorhynchus; species Oncorhynchus gorbuscha. The sequence goes on along the minus strand of NC_060182.1, from coordinate 37,121,953 downwards.
GTATATCTCCAAATACACTGATTACTTTATTAAGCCTGTTCTGACGTCACTCCCAGCCCATCTTCAAGATACCACAGATGTGTTAAACAAAATTAAGGAATTGAACAATATAGATACAGCTTCCTTTTTATTCACCATGGATGTGGAGTCTCTATACACCACCATTGAGCATGAACAAGGATTGGCAACAATGCACCATTTTGAGTACCCGGTCTGAGACTGAGATGCCTCCTACAGAATTCATTGTCTCACTGACTGAATGGACTCTTAATAATAACATCTTTGTCTTTCGGGACTGTATTTTTAAACAAGTCAAAGGATGTGCCATGGGAGCTTGCTTCAGCTCTTCCTACACTGGTTTGTACTTGGGTAAATGAGAAAATTACTTCATTTTGGATCCTTCTAATAATTTATTTGACCGGATTATATGGTGGGGACGCTATATTGATGATGTTTTCCTGTTCTGGTCCGGCTCAGAAGATGAACTTATTTCCTTCCACCAATACCTTAACAGTATTAACCCTAACATCAAACTAACTATGGAGTGCAGCAAGGATAATTCATTTTTTGGACCTTGACATCAGTAAAAAAGGACAAAGATTGTTTGCACACATCAATCCTTAGGAAGCCTACAGATGGTAATACCATTCTAAGGGCAGACAGATTTCACCCCAAAAGGCTAAAAGAGAACATTCCATATGGCCAATTCCAAAGAGTCCGCAGAATTTTCGATCAGGAAACAGACTGCAGTGTCAAATCTGCTGAATTGGAGAATCGCTTCTTGAATCGGGGCTAGGTCCTGAAAGATGCAGGTACTTGACAGAGAGACCTTGACAGAGAGACCTTGTTGCGAAGGGGAGAGCCTCGTGGTACATCAGAGAGTGTACTTTGTTAGAAAATACAGCACTGAAGCATAGAAAAATAATTGGGGGAATCATCCAAAGTGATACGCTACTACGCCAAGTCTTTCCTGAGCCACCAGTCATAAGCTTTAAGAGATGTCCTATCCAAAATGACAAATTAGTCCAGAGTTATCTTCCGGGTGACTCTCAAAACACTTAGCTCGACCACAAACCCAAGGGCTCTTTTAAATGCAACCAGTGCAACCATTGCAGAAATATTGCACAGAAGAATTATTTTGTTGACACAGCTTCTAAAATGGAGTATCACGTCAAGCATTTCAATAACTGCAAAACCGCTCATGTCATCTACAGATTGGAATGTCCACAGTGCAAGGTGTTCTACATTGGACGGACAAAGAGACGCCTTCAAGACCGCTTAGTGGAACACACGTAAGCCATACGGGTAGGCAATGAAGACTACCCCATGGCAACTACAAGTCCTACACGTCCTTACACAATGGCAACCCTGCCTCCCTACAAGCTATGGGTATTGATCATGTTCCGGCCTCAATTAGAAAAGGGGACTGTCTTAAACAGCTAAAGCAAAGGGAACGTTTTGGGACTTATAAACTACAGGCCACTAAGTACCCTGGTTTAAATGAAGATATGGATTTCTCACCTTTTCTGTAGGGTTGTGATAGGTCTATTTGCTGTCATCTAGTGGACATTTTGCTCTTTTGCCCTCAGCTATGTTTAAACTGTTGTTGTCCATGTTTGCTGTGTACTATGGAATATATTGCTTTCCTTTTCTTGGTAAATCAAATCAAATTGTATTTGTTACATACACATGGTTAGCAGATGTTAATGCGAGTGAAGCGAAATGCTTGTGCTTCTAGTTCCGACAATGCAGTAATAACCAACGAGTAATCTAACCTAACAATTCCAAAACTACTACCTTATACACACAAGTGTAAAGGGATAAAGAGTATGTACATAAAGATATGAGTGAGTGATGGTACAGAATGGCATAGGCAAGATGCAGTAGATGGTATCGAGTACAGTATATACATATGAGATGAGTAATGTAGGGTATGTAAGCAAAGTGGCATAGTTTAAAGTGGCTAGTGATACATGTATTACATAAAGATGCAGTAGATGCTATAGAGTACAGTATATACATATACATATGAGATGAGTAATGTAGGGTATGTAAACATTATATTAAGTAGCATTGTTTAAAGTGGCTAGTGATGTATTTTTACATCAATTTCCATTGTTAAAGTGGCTGGAGTCAGTGTGTTGGCAGCAGCCACTCAATGTTAGTGGTGGCTTTTTAACAGTCATATTTAAGGTTATAACTACCTTTCTAGGCGTTCTGATGCTTCTAGCTTGGAGTAAAACATTTTGATAACATGTCTACAGTATTTCACTTGTTAATGTGTATAATATTACTCACTAGGTGTTGTCCAATCAATTTTGTAACAGCTCCCTCTTCTAATTAGGGCTGATTGGAAAAAGCTGTTCAAAAGAGGACATTGTATTATCATTTCTTTGTACTCCCTGACTTTGTCTCTATTGAGCCAATTAAGGCATTGTAATTAATTATATGAAGAGTGCCTTGGTCCTCCTTTCTTTTTGATAACCAATTTACCCCTTTTACCAAAGAACACCTTCTGTCGACCAAAATCGACTATTGTGTACCTTAGCAGCCCTTCCCTTCCCTTCCTCCTCCTTTTCCCCCCTACAGGTTTCCTGTTATATTCATCAGGGGTATAGGGAGGGTGAAGTCTGTGAATCCAAATGTTTTTAATTGTACATATTTTTAACAAAACATGCACATGACATTATTGTTTTTTTTTTGTGGTAAATGTGAATGTAAATAACTGTTTTGATTATGGTTTTCCTACACATACCTTGTCCATAATGTAGAGGCCTATGGGATTTTCATCGAAGAGGTAAGGGAGGAGGATGGTACATGTGATCTGCATAACATACCAATTGACAGTATACCTACAGACACAGACACAAAAGTGAGCAGTTCAGTCATCTGCAACCAATACAGCAAGCCTCCAACATATTCTTAGAGCAGTGTCAAGTTTTGACCTTAGTTCCTTTGTGATGTCTTTGTTTTAGTATGATCAGGGTGTGAGTTGGGTGGGCAGTCTACGTTCTTTTTTCTATGATTTGGTATTTCTGTGTTTGGCTTGGTATGGTTCTCAATCAGAGGCAGCTATCAATCGTTGTCCCTGATTGAGAACCATACTTAGGCTGCCTGTTTTCACCCTTGAGTTGTGGATGATTATATTTACTGTTTTGTGTCTGCACCAGACAGAACTGTTTCGGTTTCATTTCGGTCTCTTTGTTGTTTTATTCTTTATTGTTCTGAGTTTTCATAAATATCATGAACACTTACCACGCTGCGCATTGGTCCCCGGTCCTTCCTACTACTCCTCCTCGTCAACCGTTACAAGCATACATATTCTTACCTTTGTTGATTGATATCCATTGAACTGTGTCCATTTTCTGTTTTGCACAAATATGAAAAGCTAGACGGTATCGTCACAAAACAATATCAATTTAGATCATACAAGGGACAAACCTTACCTTAAATTGAGGAGATCTTTACGTGTTTCAATTAGGTGTCTACACCTGCTGTCCTTTCAAATTCAAATCCAAACACTTCAGTTGGGCAGTTAGATTCCTGCAAGAACCCCCACCAAGTAAGGAGGTTCCTCGATGAACCCCTCCTCCTATGGGGATCTTGGAATAAACTTTTGGGGACAATTATCAGTGCCAAGAACCCTAAGGTTCTTCAAAGAACTTTGTGAATCTTAAAACCTTTCGTTGACCCCCTAATTTTTGGGATGTAGCCAGTGTGTGGAGGCCCGGCGATACGAAACTTTATGTTAATTATTGGTCAATTACCGTGAGTCCGGCAGTCTTTTGCATGACTATAACCGGTTGACCGCCACAGCCCTAGCTGCTTGGCTATATGGGCTGGAATGGTGGGCTTTTACACAGATGGGGCTCCATCCATCACGGGTGGTAGGCAGGACTCTGCACTCCAGTTATGAATGTGTCTCCCTCTGCCATATGGATGCACTGTATGACACACGTTATACACCGAGAGCAACTGGCGGCTAAAAGATCTGAGTACAGAACTCGGAGACACATATATTGCAACAGGTAACTTTGATTGTAAACTACATCAAACCACATCGACTACGTGCACGCCTGCTTGCAAACCTACGTGGAGACATGGGATCAGAGCGTGAAAAGAGCACAGAAAGTCAACCAAATCTGTTTATTTTACATCCATTGCGAATGACAACAGTTCCTCTCTCAATGTGAAACATCTTTCCAACGCTCGCCCTTGATAACCACCACGCATCAGTGTGAAATGGAACATATGTCTACAGTACTTCCCACGGAGGCTCGGTGGTTACTGAAGGGGAGTGTTGGAAAGATTTTTCGCATTGAGAGAGGAACTGTTGTTATTCACAATAGATGTAAAAAAACAACTAAAAAAACAGACTTGGTTGACTTTCTGTGTAATGAAAAGAAAACAGCATCAGGAAGTGTCCGGCACGAGTGATGACTGCTCACCTCCAACGCTTGGAAGAGCACTTTGGGACGGACCTACTTCCCAATCCTTTTGACTGTGATCCTGGCTCAGTTGACATGGTAAGTGAAATCAAACAGCTGATTGAGCTGTCATGTGACCGAATGCTGCATACAACGCATTCACACGTCACTATGATGGAGTTTTGGTTTCTAAAAGGCTCTGCATGGTCAGTCTGACATCTGCAATGGCTGTACAGCTGTTTACTGCAAAGCGGCCTCTGCAGAAGTCAGAGTAAACATATTTTTTGCACTTCGCAGAGCTACCATCAACCAATCATTTCAAGGTGGAGCTATACAGAGCCCTGTGAATTGTTACAAAATTTGAGAGGTGAAAGACAATGCAGTACGGAGCTTGATTTGGTCACCGCATGCCCTCGGAGGCTCCGCAATTGCATCACACCCTCCATTCAAAGCCTCCGACCACATTTTCGGATGAAGCATAAATTGGCTTTGACTCAAAGGGAATACCCTGCCATCTCCCTCTGAGCATTAATGGAGCATTCAAAACAACTGGGAACTCTGACCTGGGAACTCAGAAATCACAGACTTCTGACTTCAGTGCGTTCAAGATAACTAGGATCTTGGAAAGAAACAATCTCCGACGGGGAAAATGATTTTGAATAGTCATAGGGTTGTGGCGGTCAAGAAGGTGATTGTCAAGCAAATAACTGCCGATCACACGGGAATTGACCATTAATTAACCTAAACCTATTTGGCATCTCCCGGCTTCCAAGGCATAGTCTACAAGCCAGGCCTTTGGAACATCTACAGTTTAAAAAGTATATTATATGCATGTAAAATAAGGTACACCTTCACAATAAATCCATTATTTATTTTAGACAGGTCTAAAGAAACATGATATGAAGAAAATGTAGTCTATTTCAGAATAGAATAGCATACTCTGAGTTGTGGTATGTTAGGCCCTGATCTGGCAATTCCATATGGCTGTGGGCTACACTAGTTCATTTAGGAGACAAGATTTGCTTAGAATTCCATGGCATTATTTTACACTATTTTATAGTATGAAGAATACAATTGAACATAGCTGAATAAAATAACATGTGTGCACATGAGGCTATTCTGTGTTGAACAGTTAACAAAGAGTTAACTCAGTTATGTATGTAACTTTAGTTGTGATACAAATGTTGGGCTATATGTTTTGATTTGCAATACATTCTAAGGCTACATGATGCGACTCTACTGATAATTTGAAAAAAAGTTGCATGAAAGGCATGAGCTCTGCTTTCTTTTTTTTGCGCAGGCTGTACACACTTCATCAGTCTCTCATTCACAATTGGACAAGCACTTTTGATAATGCTCTGAATTACCTGACTGCAACCCGTTTGTGTGCCTGTAATGTACCCTAAAAAAATCCATGTTTTTTTGTGGCCAGTGGCTGTTGTGCCCTTGGGCTGAATGTACTAATTATAATTATCTTCTCCCGCTGCATGCAGAAGCACCTCTCATTCACATGGCTCTCCGATTGGGTCTTTCTCACAAGCTACAAGTGAAGACAGACACATCGGGGATGCAACTGCATGTATCCTTATCTAATTCCGAGGAGCATATTGAAGATATTGGAAGAATTGTCCACATTTAATTTTCGTCAGTCAAGACGAAGATGAGTAGGCCTAACAAACAGCAAAAGCACTAGCCTATGTCAATCTACTATCCTCCATGTTGAGACACTATTAGACTATTTATTTAGATTACAAGCACAACAATGCGCATACGGCAGTAGGCTATAAGTGTGACAGTTCCATTAGAAGGAAAATACCATCCACAAAAGTGACCACAAAAAGTCACCCAAGTCATAAACTGTTCTCTCTGCTACCGCACGGCAAGCGGTACCGGAGCGCCAAGTCTAGATCCAAAAGGCTCTTTAACAGCTTTACACCCCCAAGCCATAAGAATGCTGAACAATGAATCAAATGGCCACCCAGACTATTTACATTGACCCCCTTCCCCCCTTTGTTTTTACACTACTGCTACTCACTGTTTATTATCGATGCATAGTCACTTTACAAATGACGTCGACTAAATTACAAAATCAACTGTGTATAGCCTCATTATTGTTATTATATTGTATATTATATTGTTATTATTATATTGTGTTCCTTCTTTTGTTGTTGTTGTTTTTTACTTCGTTTATTTAGTAAATGTTTTCTTAATTCTATTTTCTTAAAAAAACATTGTTGGTTAAGGACTTGTAAGTAAGCATTACACGCTAAGGACCTGTTGTATTCGGCGCATGTGACAAATAAATTAGCCTTGATTTGAAATGTGATTATCAATGTAATTATTTTATTATAAAGGTCCATTTTTATTGTGAAAATGATTTTCCCCAAACTTGAAAATCATGCGCTGCGCATGTATGCCAGTTAGGCTAAGAACTTATTTGGATACAAACCTTATAAATTCTTATGGAATGGTCTGCGTACCCAAGTGAGAGACGTAGACTCAGTCTCAACCTTTAAGTCTTTACTGAAGACTCATCTCTTTAGTGCGTTATATGATTGAGTGTAGTCTGGCCCAGGAGTGTGAAGGTGAACGGAAAGGCTCTGGAGCAACGAACTGCCCTTGCTGTCTCTGCCTGGCCGGTTCCCCTCTTTCCACTGGGATTCTCTGCCTCTAAACCTATTACAGGGGCTTACTGGTGCTCTTTCATGCCGTCCCAAGGAGGGGTGCGTCACGTGAGTGGGTTGAGTCACTGATGTGATCTTCCTGTCTGGGTTGGCGCCCCCCCCCCCCCCTTGGGTTGTGACGTGGCAGAGATCTTTGTGGGCTATACTCGGCCTTGTCTCAGGATGGTAAGTTGGTGGTTGAAGATATCCCTCTAGTGGTGTGGGGGCTGTGCTTTGGCAAAGTGTGTGGGTTTATGTATCATCGGATGGGGCCACAGTGTCTCCTGACCCCTCCTGTCTCAGCCTCCAGTATTTATGCTGCAGTAGTTTATGTGTCAAACTCCCTCACGGGGTCTAGGGACACCTTAGTTTGTTACTGGATGCACTACTTCTCCTGTCTTATCCGGTGTCCTGTGTGAAATTTAAGTATGCTCTCTGTCTTAATTCCTCTCTTTCTCTCTTTCTTTCTCTCTCTCGGAGGACCTGAGCCCCAGGACCATGACTCAGGATGACCTGGCATGATGACTCCTTGCTGTCCCCAGTCCACCTGGCCGTGCTGCTGCTCCAGTTTTAACTGTTCTGCCTGCAGCTATGGAATCCTGACCTGTTCACCGGATGTGCTACCTGTCCCAGACCTGCTGTTTTCAACTCTCTAGAGACAGCAGGAGTGGTAGAGATTACTCTCAATGATCGGCTATGAAAAGCCAACTGACATTTAATCCTGAGGTGCTAACTTGCTGCACCCTCGACAACTACTGTGATTATTATTATTTGACCATGCTGGTCATTTATGAACATTTGAACATCTTGGCCATGTTCTGTTATAATCTCCACCCGGCACAGCCAGAAGAGGACTGGCCACCCCTCATAGCCTGGTTCCTCTCTAGGTTTCTTCCTAGGTTTTGGCCTTTCTAGGGAGTTTTTCCTAGCCACCGTGCTTCTACACCTGCATTGCTTGCTGTTTTGGGTTTTAGGCTGGGTTTCTGTACAGCACTTTGAGATATCAGCTGATGTACGAAGGGCTATATTAAATACATTTGATTTGATTTGAAGAGCATTAGTGAGGTCGAGCAATGATGTTGGGGGTTTAGACCTGGCTCGCAGTCAGCATTCCAATTCATCCCAAAAGTGTTCGATGGGGTTGAGGCTAAAACTCCCTGCAAGCCACCAAGTATTGGTGTTGAGGGGAAATGGCAAACTAAAATGCTGTGCAAGCCACCAAGCAATTATAGTGAGGAGGACCCTTCAAAAAAGTAAGCAAACCCCATTGGTATTCTAGTTGTACCAAGAATTGCCATGATGTTGTCCTATATTTTACTGCAGAGAATCTCCTTCTCCCTCACCAAAGCGCTGCAACGGCTTATTTCTATGCCGGAAGCAAGTATGACACTTCCTTTTTAAACCATTTTGAATGATGTTCAAATTAGGCTGTGACATTAGGAAGGGAACAAATGTAAAACTACTTTGTTTCAGAAATGTAAAAAAAGAATCCTATATCTTCTTTGTGACATCTGTGACCTTTTTAAAGGACAGTCGCCCGAGTCCGGAAGATTTATTAAAGATGGAAGAGCAGCTAATGGGGAATGATTTTCAAAATATTTGGTGAGAAATTCAATGTTTTATTGGTATGAGTTGAATGACATATTGCCATGTAGTACTGGATGGGAAAATCCTGTCCACGTGTAATGCATTATTTTCCTTTTGTAAAATTACAGATCTCTCAGAGCTGGGGGGGGGGGACATCCCAGACTGGGAGAAGAGAGCGATGCACCAGTAAACTATTACCATATTTGTTTCACTTTTAAATGAGGTCATGGTGTGTTGCTTGTAAAGTACATATTTTGTGTTCTATATAGAACCCTGACAAATGGCCTCATGTCAGTGAGGAATATGAATGGAAACAAGCGTAACAGGGCCGGCCTTTGAGGACTCCAACTTTTGCATCGTCATTATAGGCACAGTAGAGTCCAAGTCATGACATTTGGATACCTTTTCTAGCTAATAGTGGCTTGTAAATCTATTTTGGGGTGCAATAAATTGATTTAAACCGTTCTTGACTTTAACAAAAATAAATAGCATAACAGTTTTGACATGGATGAAAGGTTTACACAATGCTGTTCCAAATTACTGTTCTCATTGTGTTTCACGGAATGACAATAGCCAACAGTAGTATAGACCCTATGTCTGGAAAATACATTTTGCACCATGAGAAGAATTGGAGTCGGCATACGCTACATGGCCAAGTATATGGACACCTGCTTGTCGAACGTCTCATTCCAATATCATGGGCACTTAATATGGAGTTAGTGTCCCCTATGCTGATATAACAGCCTCCACTCTTCTGGGAAGGCTTCCAACTAGATGTTGGAACATTGCTGCGGGGACTTGCTTCCATTCAGCCACAAGAGCATTAGTGAGGTCAGGCACTGATGTCGGGCGACTGGCATTCCAATTCATCTCAAAGGTGTTCGATGGGGTTGAGATCAGGGCTCTGTTCAGTCAAGTTCTTCCACACCGATCTTGACAAATCATTTCTGTATGGACCTTGCTTTCTGCACAGGGGAATTGTCCTTCTGAAACAAGCAAGGGCCTTCCCCAAACTGTGTGTGGCTGAAATAGCAAAATCCACGAATTTTAAATGGTGTCCACATACTTTTGTATATATAGTGTAGCTTCTAGCCACAACGTTGGAGTCATGTAGAATGTCATTGTACGCTGTAGCATTAACATTTCCCTTTACTGGAACTAAGAGGCCGAGCCCAAATCATGAAAAACAGCCCCAGACCATTATTCCTCCTCCACCAAACTTTACAGTTAGCACTATGCATTGGGGCAGGTAGCGTCTACCTGGCATCTGCCAAACCCAGATTCGTCCATCGGACTGCCAGATGGTGAAATGTGATTCAGCACTTCAGAGAACACATTTCCACTGCTCCAGAGTTTTACACCACTCCAGCCAATGCTTGGCATTGCGAATGGCAATCTTTAGTCTTGTGTGCGGCTGGTCGGCCATGGAAACCCATTTCATGAAGCTCCTGATGAACAGTTCTTGTGCTGATGTTGCTTCCAGAGGCAGTTTGGAAATCGTTGTGACTGTTGCAACCGAGGACAGACAATTTTTACACGCTTCAGCACACGGCGGTCCCGTTCAGTGAGCTTGTGTGGCCTACCACTTCAGGGTTGAGCCGTTGTTGCTCCTAGACTTTCCACGTCACCATAACAGCACTTACAGTTGACCGAGGCAGCTCTAGCAGGGCAGAAATTTGACAAACTGACTTTTTGGAAAGGTGGCATCCTATGACAGTGGAGTACGGGCCATTCTACTGCCTACGTTTTTGTATTGAGATTGCATGGCTGTGTGCTCGATTTTATACACATGTCAGCAACTGGTGTGGCTAAAATAGCCCAATCCACGAATTTTAAGGGATGTCCACATACTTTGTGTATGTCGGATGGTCCAATGTGCATTTCTGATTGTAATGTTTGTTTGAGGGCTGTCTATACCTGCCCTTGGATGGAATAGTCAGAACAGAAGAGTCTCAGTGGTAAACAAATATATATAAAAAAAATTGGCATACATATTGTTTGGAACTTGGAATGACAGACCTCAAGAATATCTTCTTTGAATATTGTGTATGCACTCTTTTCAATGAACAAAATAGGGCAAAAGAGGGCACTGAACAGAGCTATATTTGTAATGTACAGTTGGCTAGGAGCTAGAAACAGTTTTGAAACAGTAATAATTTGTGAAATTGAGTTCTCTACTGTGTTTTTCTTTACCCTGGCTGACCCTGAGTCTCTTCGCACTATCCTACAACCAAACAAGCCATTTACCACATAACCATCATAGCAACCCTGAGACCCTTTTTGTTCACAGCACTCTCCATCAGAGGAGGTATTAACTGACAGTGGTACTCTCTGAGGACCCCAGACTATTCTCAGGTAATCAAGCAAGATGAACCTAATGGCCCTCCTCTCACTGGTAATCCTTTTATGATGACCTAAAAGTGCACATCACAGCTACTTGGGCAACTTCACTGATTCACTCCCTCCTTGAAGCCCTCCTATTGCTTTTACCATCTCAGTGTGGCTCGGTGTTGTACCTAGACCAACCTTATATTTGAATAGAAATGTTCATGTTTAATGCAGAAACACCCTTTGATGTCTCTCTCACTACTACGGGGTTAAAGATTGTTACAGAACAAACGATTCACTTGAATATCCACTACTGCTCCAGTAATCGTTGTAGCCTTTCAAAGCTACTATTACACGGCCCAATCGGTCTGACAGAGGTGCAGAGTAATTACACACCAGTGAATTCAATTAGCTCACAGGCAAGGCCCAGGTCTCAAGGAGAAAGACAAAGGTATAATCTGGGCTAGTAGAAAATATAGTACAGAGACCGGTATGCTCACCAGTATCGTTACGGTATAGGTTACAATCGTAAATCACCAGCGATGATTCATATCCTGATTTGTATCTACAATTATTGTATATAGCTGCATTAGCTCTGAATTGATGGCATATTTAATGACAACGGATATAACTCCTATTAAGAATGGTGTCTATCCTTACCGCTATAGGAGGGGCAATATTATAAATGATCACGAGGTTGATAAAAGCGGAACCATTTTCATGTATAATTAATCAATTATATTTCTAATTTTCCTCATGGTTGATTTGTATTATCTTATGTAGGCAGGTGGACTGGTTGCTTCCATGAATACATAATACACTTCATCTGTTTTCATAAAACAAACAACATTGTCAGTGCTCAGTGTGTTTGTCTCAATAGCTCTGTTTGGCCAGTAGGAAATGCCAGCCACAATAGATAAATCATTTGAAATCATGGTTTGGATGTAAGGGCAACATCAATGATATTCAGCTAGATACAGAAGAGCCCACTATGAGCAACTCTACCATATATTACAGTAATTCCACCTGGCACATATAATCCATCACATATATTTTAACCCAGTATCATGTCATGGACATATTTGTTATTCCAGCACTGTACGCCTGATTCAATTAATCAAGAGCTTGATGATTAGGTCCGTGGACTACTTGAATCAGGAGTGCTTGTGTTGGAATAGAACACATTTGTGGAATGACGAGGGCTCCCCAAGGAATAGGCCCCAACTGAAGGGAGTCAACATTTTGAAAGATCATCCTTAACTGACGTGATTGAGGAACAAAACACACAACGCTGAATCAAAACAACACCTCACTTTCAAACATCTAATATGCAGCCCATAGTAAATGTGCATTATTAATCAGAAGGACTTGAAGTGTGTGTGTTACAGAGTAAGAAGATGGGAAAAGAAAAACTCACAGTCCCTGTTTTATACTTAAGTTACATGTTGCCGATTAAAAGATCTGCTGAATTATTTTTGTCTGCAAAGGAGCCATTTACCAACATTATAGGATGTAGACTCATTTATCTGGAAGCTTGTTTCTCAGGTTTCAATTCACAGCACATGACAGTAGATTAAAATGCTTCACCAGCATGGTCTCACATTGCTTTTCAGATGACCAGGATGCTGCGTTTCTCCATCTTACAGGAGCATGTCAATATAATGAGTGAATTAATTACCGATCAAAATTTGAGACATACGACAGGGCAATGATGTGTTTATACAGGCAGACCAATTTTTCTCTTTTGTCAGAATTGGGCGGCCTGTGTAAATGCAGCTTAGTGATCCATACTGTTGAAAATCAGTGCACACCATGCATTACATTGTGTGAGACTTTAGCCTGTCTGGTTGTTGGCTTAATTGAAGTTTCTAACTCCTGCTGATATCATTACAATGTGATAGGAATCATCATGTTAGACACCCTGGGGTACAGCAATTTCCTCAGGAAACTGTGATAACACATGGCAGCACTCTTGGTATGACAACTGTGAGCTGAGAAAACGTAACACATAACACACACCACACAGACTGCCAGCACCAGGACAGTTGCCTTGGCAACTGCTCAAAGCCTCCAGCTCCATCTCCCAGTGCAGTTGTTGCTTCAATGTTGAGACTAGGTAGGATTTAGTTTTATAGATCTGCACCACGATGCATCTCTGTGGACTGCTGTGTGGAGCTAGACCTTGTAATTACTTGTGTTTGCTCCGTGTGTGTGTGCGTGTGTGTGGTGGTATTGGTGGTGGTGATGGTGGGGGGTGGACATTAAGGTGTTATGATATAATGGACTATTATATTGCATATCTGTCTACATACCACCACAGACCAATGTTGGCACTAAAACCACGCTCTGTGAGCTGTATACCGCCATAAGCAAACAGGAAAACGCTCATCCAGAGGCACAAAGCTCTCCCTCGCCCTCCATTTGGCAAATCTGACCATAATTCTATCCTCCTGATTCCAGTTTACACGTAAAAATTTAAGCAGAAAGCACCAGTGACTCAGTCTACAAAAATGTGGTCAGATGAAGCAGGTGCTAAACTACAGGACTGTTTTGCTACTGTAGCACAGACTGGAATATGTTCCGGGATTCTTCTGATGGCATTGAGGAGTACACCACATCAGTCACTGGCTTTATCAATAAGTGCATTGACGACGTTGTCCCCACAGTGACTATACGTACATACCCCAACCAGAAGTTATAGATTACAGGTAACATTCGCACTGAGCTAAAGGGTAGAGCTGACGCTTTTAAGGTGCGGGACTCTAACACGGTAGCTTATAGGAAATCCCGCTATGCCCTCCGATGAACCATCAAACAGGCAAAGCATCAATACAGGACTAAGATCGAATCGTATTACACCGGCTCCGACGCTTGTCAGATGTGGCAGAGCTTGCAAACTATTATAGACTACAAAGGGAAGCCCAGCTGAGAGCTGCTCAGGGCCACAAGCCTTCCAGACGAGCTAAATAACTTCTATGCTCACTTCGAGGCAAGTAACACTGAAACATTCATGAGAGCATCAGCTGTTCCGGATGACTGTGTGATTACGCTCTCCGCAGCCGATGTGAGTAAGACCTTCAAACTGGTCAAGACTCACAAGGTCGCAGGAACAGACGGATTACCAGGGCGTGTACTCCGAGCATGTGCTGACCAACTGGCAAGTGTCTTCACTGACATTTTCAACCTCTCCCTGTCTGAGTCTGTAATACCAACATGTTTCAAGCAGACCACCAAAGTCCATGTGCCCAAAAACACTAAGGTAACCTTCCTAAATGACTACCAACCCGTAGCACTCACATTTGTAGCCATGAAAGGCTTTAAAAGGGCTGGCCATGGCTCACATCAACACCATATTCACAGAAACCCTAGACTCCAATGTGCATACTGCACAAAACAGATGATGCAATCTCCATTGCCCTCAAAGCTCATCACTAAGCTAAGAACCATGGGACTAAACACCTCCCCCTGCAACTGGATCCTGGACATCCTGACGGGCTGCCCCCAGGTGATAAGGGTAGGTAACAACACATCCGCCACGCTGATTCTCAACACGGGGGCCCCTCAGGGGTGCGTGCTCAGTCCCCTACTGTACTCCCTGTTCACTCATGACTGCAAGGCCAGGCATGATTCCAACACCATCATTAAGTTTGCTGATGACACAACAGTGGTAGACCTGATAACTGACAAGAGGCGACAGCATATAGGGAGGAGGTCAGAGACATGACCTTGTGGTGCAAGGACAACAACCTCTCCCTCAATGTGATCAAGACAAAGGAGATGATTGTGGACTACAGGAAAAAGTGGATCGAGCACACCCCCGAAGCGACAGCATATAGGGAGGAGGTCAGAGACATGACCGTGTGGTGCAAGGACCACAACCTCTCCCTCAAAGTGATCAAGACAAAGGAGATGATTGTGGACTACAGGAAAAGGAGGTTCGAGCACACACCCATTCTCATTGACGGGACTGTAGTGGAGCAGGTCGAGAGCTTCAAATTCCTTGGCGTCCACATCACCAACAAACTAACATGGTCCAAGCACACCAAGACAGTTGTGAAGAGGGCACGATAAAACCTATTCCCCCTCAGGAGACTGAAAAGATGTGGCATGGGTCCTCAGATCTCAAAAGGTTATTCAGCTGCACCATCGAGAGCATCTTGACGGGTTGCATCACTGTCTGGTATGGCTACTGTTTGGCCTCCGACCATAAATCTCTACAGAGGGTAGTACTGGGGCCAAGCTTCCTGCCATCCATGACCTCTATAACAGGCAGTATTAGAGGAAGGCCCTAAAAATTCTCAAGGACCCCAGCCACCCTAGTCATAGACTGTTCTCTCTATGCTACCGCAAGGCAAGCGGTACCGGAGCACCAAATCTAGGTCCAAGAGGCTCCTAAGCAGCTTCTACCCCCAGGCCATAAGACCCCCCCCCCCCCCGGAACGCTGCTACTACTCTCTGTTATTATCTATGCATGTGACAAATGCAATTTCATTTGATTTGATTTGTTAATGTGCCCAAAAGCATTTAGCATCAAATTAATCTATAGTATGCGTGGGCATAACTTTTCAAGCTGCGGTTTTCAATTTAAACTCATATTGGAAATGCTTCAGAAGAGCTATAAGCAACACAATACAGTGCATTCGGAAAGTATTCAGACCCCTTGACCTTTTCCACATTTTGTTACATTAAAGCCTTGATTATATTGTTTTTCTCAATATACATACAATACCCCATAATGACAAAGCAAAAACAGGTTTAGACATTTTTGCAAATATCATATCATATTTACATAAGTTTTCACACCATTTAATCAGTACTTTGTTGAAACACCTTTGGCAGTGATTACAGCCTTGAGTCTTCTTGGTTATGACGCTAAGCTTAGCACACCTGAAGTTGGGGAGTTTATCCGATTCTTCTCTGCAGATCCTTTCAAGCTTTGTTATGTTGGAAGGGGAGTGTTGCTGCACAGCTATTTTCAGGTCTCTCCAGAGATGTTAGATCGGGTTCAAGTCCAGGCTCTGGCTGGGCCACTCAAAGACATTCAGAGACTTGTCCCGAAGCCACTCCTGTATTGTCTTGCCTGTGTGCTTAGGGTTGATGTCCTATTGGAAGGTGAACCTTTGCCCCAGTCTGAGGTCCTGAGCACTCTGGAGCAGGTTTTCATCAAGGATCTCTCTTGTACATTGCCTGTTCATCTTTCCCTCGATCCAGACTAGTCTCCCAGTCCCTGCTGCTGAAAAACATCCCCACAGTATGATGCTGCCACCACCATGCTTCACTGTAGAGATGGTGCCAGGTTTCCTCCAGATGTGACGCTTGGAATTCAGGCCAAAGAGTTCAATCTTGGTTTCATCAGACAAGAGAATCTTGTTTATCATGGTCTGAGAGTTCTTTAGGTGCCTTTGGCAAACTCCAAGAGGGCTGTCATGTGCCTTTTACTGAGGATTGGCTTCCGTCTGACCACTCTACCATAAAGGTCTGATTAGGGTGCTGCAGAGATGGTTGTCCTTCTGGAAGATTCTCCCATCTCCACAGAGGAACTCTAGAGCTCTGTCAGAGTGACCTTGGGTTCTTGGTCACATCCCTGACCAAGGCCCTTCTCCCCAATTGCTCAGTATGGCTGGGAAGCCAGCTCTAGGAAGAGTCTTGGTGGTTCCAAACTTCTTTCATTTAAAAATGATGGAGGCCACTGAGTTCTTCGGGACCTTCAATAGTGCAGAACAGTTTTGGTACCCTTCCCCAGATCTGTGCCTCGACACAGTCTCGGAGCTCTACGGACAATTCCTTCGACCTTATGGCTTGGTTATTGCAAGTTGTTGAAACAACTCAAGGATGATCAACAGAATATTTATGTAAATAAGGTAGTTCTGTTATTTTATTCGCTTTGTCATTATGGGGTATTGTGTGTAGATTGATGAGGGAAATTATTTATTTAATCCATTTTAGAATAAGGCACTGTATATACAAAAGTATGTGGACACCCCTTCAAATTAGTGTTTTTGGCTATTTCAGTCACACACAGATTGGGGAAGGCCTTTTCCTGTTTCAGCATGACAATGCCCCCTTGCACAAAGCATGGTCCATACAGAAATGGTTTGTCGAGATCAGTGTGGAAGAACTTGACTGGCCTGCACAGAGCCCTGACCTCAACTCCACCGAACACCTTTGGGATGAATTGGAACACCGACCGTGAGCCAGGCCTAATCGTCCAACATCAGTGCCTGACCTAACGAATGCTCGTGGCTGAAACAAGTCCCTGCAGCAATGTTCCAACATCTAGTGGAAAGCCCTTTGCTGCTGTTATAGCAGCAAAGGGGGGGAACTAACTC
This sequence comes from Oncorhynchus gorbuscha, assembly GCF_021184085.1. NCBI lineage: Eukaryota > Metazoa > Chordata > Actinopteri > Salmoniformes > Salmonidae > Oncorhynchus > Oncorhynchus gorbuscha. The sequence continues at coordinate 37,104,619 of NC_060182.1, read as the reverse complement.
CATATTAATGCGCATGATTTTGGAAGGAGATGTTCGACGAGCAGCTGTCCACATACATTTGGTGATGTAGTGTATCACTGAGAACAAATTAATGTGCTGGCATCATCTGAGATTTTTGGGACAGTTGTGACCTGTTGTGACCCTAGGACAGCACAATACTATCAAATGTGTTGACTGTTACAATCACAAAAGCATGATTTTTACATTTTTTATTTCACCTTTATTTAACCAGGTAGGTTAAATACCTTTTTTATTTCACCTTTATTTAACCAGTTGAGAACAAGTTTTCATTTACAACTGCGACCTGGCCAAGATAAAGCAAAGCAGTGCGACAAAAACAACAACACAGAGTTACACATGGGATAAACAATTGTACAGTCAATAACACAATATAAAATCTGTGTACAGTGTGTGCAAATCAAGTAAGGAGGTAAAGCAATAAATAGGCCATAGTGGCGAAGTAATAACAATTTAACAATTAACACTGGAGTGATAGATGCACAGATGAGGATGTGCAAGTATAAATACTGGTGTGCAAAAGAGCAGAATTAAAAATAAAAAAAATATGGGGATGAGGTAGGTAGTTGGTTGGATGGGCTATTTACAGATGGGCTGTGTACAGTTGCAGCGAATTGTAAGCTCCTCTGACAGCCAATGTTTGAAGTTAGTGAGGGAGATATGTCTCCAACTTAAGTGATTTTTGCAATTCGTTCCAGTCATTGGAAGCAGACAACTGGAAAGAAAGGTGTTGGCTTTGGGGATTACCATAGAAATATACCTGCTGGAGTGCGTGCTACGGGTGGGTGTTGCTATGGTGACCAGTGAGCTGAGATAAGGCAGAGCTTCACCTCGCAAAGACTTATAGATGACCTGGAGCCAGTGGGTTTGGTGACGAATATGTAGCGAGGACCAGCCAACGAGAGCATACAGGTTGCAATGGTGGTTAGTATATGGGGCTTTGGTGACAAAATGGATGGCACTGTGATAGACTGCATCCAATTTGCTAAGTAGGGTTGTTGGAGGCTATTTTGTAAATGACATCGCCAAAGTCATTCTAGTTGTTTGTTGTTTCATAGGTAGCTGCCTGATACAAAAATACATTTTCACATTAGAATGAGCCGGCAGTTCAGAGCAATGGCATAAGTACAACTAGGAACAGCAACAAGTGCATGATTAATACAAATGGTTTTCCTTCAATTGTCATTCTGTAAAAAACAAGTGGTTCAGTATTTCATCACTGCAAAAAGGTAGGGTGACCATGTCTCAGATTGTGCGGGACAGTGTTGCATTTTGTCCCTTCGCCCCGCAACCAAACAATCATGTCCCGCATTTTATCAACAAATTCAAACACCACCAATTTAGAAAAGTTGATTTGTCCCGTATTTCAGTCAGACATTCCAACCTGTCTTGCAGTCACGTTGCGCTTATGAAAAAAAATGCATATATAAGGAGCTTACTGGTGATGCTAAACACTTCTCCAACCATTGTTGAGATCTGATGTCACAGGCCTATCATCAACCAATCAAATTGCTCAAGTAATTTTTGGGGGGGTCTACATCTCAAGCTAAACTTGGAGGACAAGTTGCTGATGATTACAATACCATAACACTCCAAATGGTTTATTTGTTGAGCAAGGAGGGTAGGGTAGGCCTATATTTGATCTTCCAACCATATTTTAGACACCAGCATTTGTTCTTTTTGTTGGGTCTTTCAGCTCATCATCTACTCTGTCATCTTCAATGACAACTGCAGATAAGAGAACGCAATTGTGAGAATTCAGTCAGATTCTGATTCAGGATGCAGGCAAGCATCAACTACGTGATGGTGGATTTCAACTCAGCCTTTTATCTATTCATGGGAAAGTTCATTTTACACGCTGTGTCCAGTAATGCCACTGGTAAATATGAACACATTTTCCAATAAGAGGCCGACTGTATTTTTGGACACACACACACACAATAGGCCTTTGTCCTATTTCCAAAAGTGTTTATTGCCTTTACTGTAATGATTTAGAGATGTCCTATGGCTGACAGTCTCTCACCTCTTTCACTTCTCCCAATCTGTCAGAGTTGAGGTGTTTTTTTTTAGTCTGTGAAGTAGGCTACAATAGAAGTTGTTGGCATCCTGCAAGGAGACCGGTGATGGAGACCTGTCGCCATCAGCACCATAATGAGTTTTTCTCATTGTAAGGCAATACTTTCCACAATGTCTTCACAATAAAAGCTTAGTCAATAATCGATACTGAAAGACGTCAGTGAAAAAGATGATTTGATAATCAACTGAACATTATACTGTAGCCTATGATATCGCTTGCAAAAACACATTTTATCCAAAATGTTCCGTCCTCTTTACGAATAAATGAGTATTTTATCGATGGAATAGTCATTTACAGAATTAAAAGTCTGATGGAGAGAAATGCAAATAGTGTAGGAGAGCGATGCAAAACAATCCCTAGCAGAATTGGCAGAAGATCCAACTGAGGTAGCTTTTTCCTGGTGCATTCACTTGTCTCATCACGTCACGCTTGTGATATGTTTATTCTTTACTTTCTCAGTTCAATGGACATCCCGTAACAGTCAACACTTCATGAATAAGTTATTAACACCATTGTGTATTGCGCCTTCTTTTATGATAACTTACTGATTGTCACTTAGAAAACTTGACACTATCAAATGGTTTTTAATTTGCAAATACCTTTATTTTGAACATGATTTCTATGCTTTTTCTGCTTAGGGCAAATGCAATAGTTTATATAAATCATAAAATACGATGTACTCTTTCTTCCCTGTTGAAAAGGTATGCAAGGCAGACATCACCCTCTCCTTACAGCCATAAACATATACATAAATGTGTGTGGATAGTATAGGGCCAACAGATTTGTAAAATAGGTTGAGGATATTTATTTTGTTTGTCTTTATTTATTCAAAATCACTTTGATGTGTGCTTTGGAGAAACAATGAGGTGAAAACATTCAAGTTCTGAGTTGATTCTACAACTAAGAAGGATCCTGGATATGACATGTTTTCAGTTCAACTGCTATAACTCAAATCAAGCTACAAGTCAGCTTGATCTTTCAATTAAACATTATATAAGCAAAGAAAACAGAAAAATAAGCCAACAATCCTTTTTTCAGTGACATTAGATCAGTCCATTTACAATGGCCATCCAAATGGCATTGTCCATTAGCTGTTATAAAGAGGCACTACCCTCTCTATCGTCGCCCTGCAGATAGGGCACTTCTTTGGCTTTGGCAGTGCCTGGTAGCACCGGTCACAAGCACAGACATGCCCACACTCCAGGAACACACAGGAACGCTCCTGGCTCAAACACACTGTACAGGCACTAGGGGAAACACTGGCCTCCTCCACATTCAGCTCCCTCATCCTCTTCCTCTGCTGCTCCTTGAATTCCTCCAGAACATTCTTCTTCTTCCTCCTCTGTGTATGGTAAGCCCACTGCTTCCACAGGATGAAGAAGAGCGTTGTGGAAGCAACTACACCAAACATCATAGTCAGGATCCTCCAGAACCTGACTGTGCTCTGCTGCTTTTCCACCAGGGAGTCATAGTCCAGTCGGCTGAGGAAGTACCTCAGGCCCTGCTTGGGAGGCTGGAGCTTCACCAGGTTGTTGTCCAGCACCAGCTCCCCGACACCGGTCACACTCTCCCCCAGACGTAACATCTCCTCCATCTCGTGGATACCTAAGATAATAATAACAACATACCATTTAGGATAGACTTTTATTGATTGATTTATTGGATAAAAGTATATCAATCACAAAGTACATTACATTATTCAAATGACTGATTCCTCACAAAACCAGGACAAAAGAAGACCATGATTTTGGAGATTTTCACAAAATAATCCATAGAATAGTCCTTTGGAGGAAGAATTGTTGACACATGACGTTTGTATCTAAAAGCATAATTGAGAAATAATTGATCAAAGTTGGCACATGACATTTTGGCCTTACCCAGGGATTTCTGCTAGGTTAAAGGTTATGGCCCAGAGAAATTGGCATAGTAGGCAATGTAAACCAATCACAGGCCTCCTTTTACTTACTTGTAACATTGCATATCCTGCAAATCACCAGCAGAGAGCAAACATTTTGAATACAGTTTCCCATTCGGTCATTTGATCTAATTGGATCACAACCAGTGGTGTAGTGGTGCCTGGAGAAGTGGGAATACTCCAATTTGGCACAAAACAAAATCCCAAACGGTGTTCCAACAAACAGGATATAGATAGGAAGGAAGGATAAAGTAATCCTTCTCACCCCCTCCCCCCTTAAAATATTTAGATGCACTATTGTAAAGTGGTTGTTCCACTGTTCAAAATGCTTTGTATGACAAACAAATGTGAAATGTAAACAGACTCTGAATGATCTAAAATAATAAATCCCTTATTCATACCCCTTGACTTATTCCACATTTTGTTGTGTTACAGGCAGAATTCAAAATGGATTAAATACATTTTTTCCCTCACCCATCTACACACAATACCGCATAATGACAGTGAAAACATGTTTTTTGAAATTGTTGGGTTATGTATTGAAAATGAAATACAGAAATATCTAATTTACATAAGTATTCACACCCCTGAGTCAATACTTTCTAGGTAAGTGTAAGCGCTTTCCACACCTGGATTGTGCAATATTTGCCCATTAATCTTTTTTAAACTTCTTCAAGTTCAAATTGGTTATCGATCATTGCTAGACAACTATTTTCAGGTCTTGCCATACATTTTCAAGCAGATTTAAGTCAAATCTGTAACTTGGCCACTCAGGAACATTCACTGTCTTCTTGGTAAACAACTCCAGTGTAGATTTGGCCTCCCTGGTCTCCGACTACCGAACCGTAGCACTCACGTCTATAGCCATGAAGTGCTTTGAAAGGCTGGTCATGGCTCACATAAACACCATTATCCCAGAAACTCTAGACCCACTTCAATTTGCATACCACCCCATCAGATACACAGATGCAATCTGATAAACAGATGCAATCTCAATTGCACTCCACACTGCCCTTTCCCACCTGGACAAATGGATCACCTATGTGAAAATTCTATTCATTGACTACAGCTCAGCGTTCAACACCATAGTACCCTCAAAGATCATCACTAAGCTAAGGACCCTGGGACTAAACACCTCCCTCTGCAACTGGATCCTGAACCTCCTGACAACCCACTGTTCCTAGGCCATCATTGTAAATAAGAATGTGTTCTTGCCTAGTTAAATAAAAATAAATAAATAAATTGCAGATGACAACAGTGGTAGGCCTGATCAACGACAACGATGAGATGGCCTATAGGGAGGTCAGAGACCTGACCGTGTGGTGCCAAGACAACAACATCTGCCACAATGTGATCAAGACAAAGGAGATTATAGTGGACTACAGGAAAAAGAGGACCGAGCATACCCCCATTCTCATTGACGGGGCTGTAGTGGAGCAGGTTGAGAGCTTCAAGTTCCTTGGTGTCCACATCACCAAAAACTAACATGGTCCAAGCACACCAAGACAGTTGTGAAGAGGGCATGACAAACCCTATTCTCCCTCAGGAGATTTGGCATGGGTTTTCAGATACTCAAACGGTTCTACAGCTGCACCATCAAGAGCATGGTTGCATCACTGCCTACTTTGGCAACTGCTCGGCCTCCGACCACAAAGCACTATAGAGGGTAGTGCGTACGGCCCAGTACATCACTGGGGTCAAGTTTCCTGCCATCTAGAACCTCTATACCAGGCGGTGTCAGAGGAAGACCCTAAATATTGCCAAAGACTCCTGCCAACCTAGTCATAGACTGTTCTCTTTGCTACCTAATGACAAGCGGTACCAGAGCGCTAAGTCTAGGTCAAAGAGGCTTTTAAACAGCCTCTACCCCCAAGCCATAAGACTCCTGAACATCTAATCAAATGTTTATCCAGACTATTTGAATATTGAAACTATTTGAAAAAGTGTGTTCACCCTCCACTAATCATAACTCTAAAAGATGCAGCGATTCCAATCTGGAACTTTGATATGCCTGTAGGGTGTGTAATGTTCATCAATATATTGAAACCTACAGATTAAACATTATAGAGTCCTGGGTCCAAAATTGCATAAATATATTAACTTTGCTTTGATTAATTATTTCAAAATTATGCTTTTAGATACAAATGTCAAATATATATCAACAATCCTTCTTCCCAAGGACCATTCCATGGATTACATTTATTGAAATTCATGGTATTGGTGGCCCCAGCGGGAATTGAACCCACAACCCTGGTGTTGCAAAGACCATGCTCTACCAACTGAGCCACACAGGACCACACCTTTAGGGCGTTCCCCGCTGATGAAGTGGCCGATGACGTTGGTCAGGGACTGAGCAGTGGGGTGAAAGTTCTCATAGGTGGTCTCCAGGTCCAGCTCCGAGGAGTCCAGGGGACGGATGACCCGAATGGTGGCTGCCACAGCCTCGTCGTGAGACACCAGGTCAAAGGGCACCGTGTTGGTACGCTGGTGAATGACCTTTTCACTCTCGTTCCTGACAGGTATAAAATATTAGATACCTACAGAGATGTGTATCCACAAATAGATGCAGTATAGAGTATAATGTTTTTCATCGTCAAGTTTGTTTTTATATATTTTTTTACTTTTAAAAAAGATACCATATTTATTAATTCATTCTAGGAGGTAGCATAAGCAGAACAAAAGTTAGCCATTACTAGGCCATCGTCAGTGTGTGAAAGTGTCTCCACACACAAAAAATAAATCCACACAAATAACAGTAAGAGAGGGTGCAAAACATTATAACACTTTAGTGTACTTTAGCACTTACCAGAGATGAGTGGTGCGATTCCACACCATCTTCTTCTCCTTTAGAGTTAACCTCTCGATGACCCCTTTGCAGTTGTCCACAAACTGGCTGTTCAAGGTTTCTTTCACAGATCTCACAACACCTTCAATAACAGCGTACGGGACACATTTTCCTGGTGCTGCTGTCAGGATGTTCTTCATATCCTGATCAATAGACACTTTCTTGGCTCCCTGTAAAACATAAATGATATTGACTAACAATCAAAAACCTCAAATGTTCATTGTCAATGCAGTTTATAGTCACTGTGATTAAGTGAAATCGTTTCCTGGTCAACTGCAATGACATAAAAACACTGTCTGAACTATTGATAACGTTACATTGGATTTCTGGGCGCAGTGGTGTGCTCTGGTAAGTTGCAAACAAAATATTTTAAACCACCTTCAATGTGTCGCTTGCCAATGTTTAGCCGAACTACTAAACATGCTAGTAACAGATTTAAAGAGATAAGGTAGATAATATAGATGAGGCAAGGCTGCAATGTTAATACCTTTAATCTAGCTACTGTTGTTGTCCTCCTCCAGTACACAGAGTAGAAGACTGCAGTAAGTGCTGAGCTGGTGGCTAATAGCAGAAATTGGGCTGTGGAGGGTTTCCCACTAGTATCCATCCTGTGATCTTCTGTTTGATCTGAAACAACAAAGACTATGTCAAAGAACACAAGAGCAAGGTGTATGGATCCACATCTGGGCCGTAAATCAGATGACAACTGTTGCCCTGCTATTGACAGTCTATAAGGCTATGGTCATGTGATTCAATGTGTTAGTTGGACCTTATGGAATGTATGAATGCCATGGAATTACAGTATTATATTTGTCAGCCTAAAAACCCATTCTTACGGAGACTTGACTGACACCTAGCTATTATTAGCTAACCCTGGAGTTCTCTCTTTTGGGCTTGTCAAAATCAACTTGGGTTGATGAGTGACTTTCTGGAGGCGAGTGACCATTTCAAATACTAATGATAACGTTGTCGCCAAAATTCAAAATTTGGTATCATGCAATTATACAAAAACCATTGACTAAACAGGTTTGTTGACATTACTCTAGCTACCTAATTAGTTAGCTACTGTAGTTAATGTTACCTAACATAACTAGTTAGGTCCGGGCTTTGTAATTTAGCCCTGCACTGATGTAGCTAGCTAGCTAGTTGTAAACACATATTTCTCATCAATCTATTTTTAACAGACTGGCTACTTTTATATTTAAAAACTATTGATTTCATTCCAAGATTAGCTAAATAAAGCCACATCGAATTGCTTGTTTGGGCTCACCCTCCACTTCCTTACATAGTAATAATTTTTTATAATTTTTTATTTTATGTTCTCCTTCTTCTTCGATGAGGTTTAACAGCGGTTGGCATCCAATAAATGTTGCATTACTGCCACCTACTATACTGGAGTATAACACCCTTATACAATGCTTATATATATACACACACACACAACAAATACCTTACCATCTAACACTACACTCACAATAAAAATTCGAAATAATAATAAATACCATACTCCACTATTTAAATCTATTTAGTCCTACTTCAGGCCAACAACATGAAAGGATGGGACCACCACTTAACACATCCTGTGACTCTTCTGATGTCAAGTCTTGCATACCCAAATGCCTCTCTGCAGCTGCCACCACAACCTCTATTTTCTGCGACTTTACGTTCCATCTCTGCATTACAGTTAATAACCATTGCTATAAATGCCAAAAATCCAATCTTACTGAAACATATATCACTTATTGGTTTATCCCTCTGTACTGGTACAGATCTCCTACTCACACCACTCTTCTCAGGATCCCTCCCCCTTGACCCATCTTCCTCTACTTTCTTCACTGCCTCTGCACTACTCTAACTCTGGAAACATCAACCTGCCTTTCTCGCACGGGACATGCTAATCCTTGACATCTGATCCTTGGAGGGGTTCCATCCTTTTTAAATTCAAAATAAAGGCAGTTCAATGTGGCCATTTGACCAGCAGGGAGCAGTGTTCAATCATTTATCAATTGAAAAGCACAGCACAGATTCGTTTTTATCTGTTTATGGGCCCTGTTATAAACCATTAGATTATATCACGTTTAGAGCGGTTATCAATGTTAGAATGGTCAATAAGAACCATTTATATCATGACAAATAATATTGTGTAGCCCAAATGAAACATGTCTTCAAAATGAATTGCCTTTCTAGTGGTTTATTGAATAAAAGAAACGCAGCAACATAAACACTGAAAACTTTTATTATTGGTAATCTTAACTCAATTCTCAAATCCAGGTATTCCCAAACTAGGTACACGCAATGCCGTTGGCGGTACGCCAAATAAAAATGTATTTCACAAAAAGTTTTTTTACTTTAAAAATAAATTCTTCACATTTTCAAACAGTACATTTATATTTTCTAACGGGGCTATACATTGGGGTGAGTTTTTTTCTTCTCGTCTGCCAAAAATAAAATGAAACCATCTAACGTTAGTGTTTTGCGAAATAACACAATGTCAAATACAGGAAGCCTAGTCAAATAATTATCATCCAATCACATTAACCGCTACTTACTCTCCCGCGGGAAACTTTCACTCATGCGCAGACATTTACAAACGAAACATGACCATTTGAAAAATAAGCCGCAGGAGTTTTTTGAGCGAGAATAAAGACGACTTTCGAGTAGTAACATGTATAAAAGCAACAGATACCACTAATAAGGGGCTAGAAGCGACATATATGGTGAGCTACCGAGTAGCTAGGACAGGCATGGCCCATACTATTGTGGAGGACTTAATTTCCCTACTGCCGCGAATATGGCTGGGCTATACAGACAATTCCTTCATCAAACAACACTGTTTCACGACGCATCAGTGACATGGTAGGAGATGTTTTGAAACAATTAAATGATATGCCTTACAGCTGGATGAGTCAGCAGAAGTGTTGGGCCTGGCACAGCTCCTGTTATATGTCCGTTACCTTTATGTGGGTTCAATTAAGCGAAACATCCTTTTCTGCAAACCACAGGAAACCATTACAAGGTGAGAGGATTTTTTTTAAAGCACTGGACAGCTTTGTGACATAAAATGGACTTTGGTGGTCAAGATGTGTTGGTATCTGTACTGAAGGCGCAAAAGCCATGACAGGGAGACATAGTGGAGTGGTAATGCACATGCAAGCAGTTGCTTCTGACCCCTGCATTATGTAATGATATGGGCAGCTACCATGTAGCGTTTTTACAACATACAGAAATGTGCATTGTATTGTGTGAGAGACATTAGTACATGCAGCTACAGGAAACAAGTTGGGAGTTTAAGGAATTTTGTTAACATCACTGCACTTTCAAATCAAATAACATTTTATTGGTCACATACTGTACACATGTTTAGCAGATGTTATTGCGGGTGTAGCAAAATGCTTGTGTTTCTAGCTCCAACAAGTGCAATAATATCTAAAAAGTAATAACAATTCCACAACCATATACACACACACACATCTAAAGGAATGGAATTAAGACTATATAAATATTTGGACGAGCAATGTTTCGGAGCGGCATTCTGCCTTACCAAGCAAAAAGGCAGTAACTGCTCATTTGGTCGGAGATAATGTCAATTTTGCTACATTACTGCTTAATCATGTGGATTAAGCAGATTAAGTTACTGCTTAATCATGTGGACAAGTGTCCTGCCTCTATTGTATTGTGTTTTGGAGAAAATGGGGGTCATGTTAGCAGTAACTGCACCAAGTTACTGTGAAACCAAGGTAAATAAAAGCCATTTTTCTCAGTTCCACACTATGAGCAGTTACTGTCTTTTTGCTTGGTAGGGCAGCATAGACTACAATACAGTAGACTATAATACAGTATATACATATGAGATGAGTAATGCAAAATATGTAAACATTATTAAAAAGTGACTAGTGTTCCATTATTAAAGTGGCCAGTGATTTCAAGTGATTTTGCCAATGTTTTCTGTTTCCTCTTTCTCATGTAAAGATGTTGGCCTACATAAATGGGTAGGGGGGCCCATTGCAATTTGCTGAACAAGCCAAAGAGGATAATACAAAAAGACTTGATATCAAACTGGGACACATCACAACTTGATCTCGTTCATAAAGGACAATGAACAATGATGCAATGGAGAAGTGCAGAGAAGCAATAAAGATGTAGAGCATTCCATTATTCAGGGTGAAATATGGTAAGTGCCAGCATGCAGCAGTGAGAAAAGCAGGCTTCAGTTCAGAACCATTCAATTGAGCCTGTTGTGCATAAATCCACCAACTTACTCTCACTTCGTCCAGCCCCACTGTCTAACAAGCAGCAGCCACCATTCTCTTCTCTCTCTCACTAGATCTGTTTTCCAAATGGCACCCTATTCCCTACATAGTGCATTACTTTTGACCAGAGCCCATTGTGTCCTGGTCAAAAGTAGTGCACTATAAGGAATAGGGTTCCATTTGGGACGCACCCTACACATTTTTTGGGGCAATCATAATGAGTACAGGATTAGCATAAAATGTCTCTGCTTCGTCAGCTGGTTTTCCACACTCAACAGTCATAGCCAATTTGATATTTAGTTACAGGGTTACAGGCAGGGGCATGTGGAACTTGGTTTCCAAAAATTATTTGTGGTCAAATAACTAATGCAATGAAATCCGGTATACATAAGATGTGACAAGGATGCAACATCTACAAACAATGTGTGACAATGATGCTAAATGTACAATGCATAGGCTTGTCGTGCACTTCCCTTCAACATTTGGGATGAATGTGGATTTATATATTTGTATCTCTACATCACTGTATGCCTGTGCTAATTGGGTGCAGCACAGAGATTCGATATAAATCAAATCTAAGGTAATGACCTTCATGGGGGCAGTATTACATGTGCATGCTCCTACATACAGTCGCTAGTGAAAGTCTACACATCCCTTACCCATTCTTCACATTTTGTTGCCTGAATTTTGTTTATTAAAATGTATTAATTAGGTATGTCTTCACACCCCTTTGTCACGACTCCCACCGACGGTGGCTCCTCTTCCTGTTCGGGGGGCTATTTAAGCTGGTGATGCCCGCCTGCTTCTGTGCAACACGAAGGCCGACGCGCTGTTCCATCTCTATGACACAGAGGATCGGCCCATCGATCCTACTCCCATCCTTCCAGCTTCAAGGCTGGTGGCACCAGTGGTATGGGAGGTGGACGCGGACATCGAGCGGGCTTTACGGTTGGAACCTGCGCCTCCACATTGTCCTACAGGTCTTAAGTACGTGCCGCTTGGTGTCTGTGATCAATTGATTCAGTAGGCTCACACGCTACCTTCTTCGGGTCATCCTTGTGTGACGAGGACAGTGCGGGGTCTTAGGAAGTTCTGGTGGCCCACCTTAGTTAGGAACGTGAGGTTCTATGTCTCTTCTTGTTCGGTGTGTGCTCAGAGTAAGGCTCCTAGGCACCTGCCTAGAGGGAAGTTACAGCCCCTCCCCGTTCCACAACGGCCGTGGTCTCATCTGTCGGTGGACTTTCTTACCGATCTTCCCCAGTCTCAGGTGAACACCACGATCCTGGTCGTTGTGGATCGGTTTTCTAAGTCCTGCCGTCTCCTCCCATTGCCCGGTCTCCCTACGGCCCTACAGACTGCGGAGGCCCTATTTACCCATGTCTTCCGGCACTACGCGGTGCCTGAGGACATAGTTTCTGATTGGGGTCCCCAGTCCACATACCGAGTTTGGAGGGCGTTTATGGAGCGTCTGGGGGTCTCGGTCAGCCTGACCTCGGGTTATCACCCTGAGAGTAATGGGCAGGTGGAGAGAGTGAACCAGGAGGTGGGTAGGTTTCTGCGATCTTATTGCCAAGACCGGCCAGGAGAATGGGCAAGGTACGTCCCATGGGCGGAGGTGGCTCAGAACTCACTACTCCACGAACATGTCACCGTTTCAATGCGTGTTGTGCTACCAGATGGTCCTGGCACCGTGGCATCAGAGTCAGACCGAGGCTCCTGCAGTGGAGGTGTGGGTGCAGCCCTCTAAGGAGACCTGGAGGGCCGTCCAGGAATCTCTTAAGCAAGCTGGTAGCAGAAGAGGAATGCTGACCGCTGCCACAGTGAGGCCCCCATGTTCGCACCGGGGGACAGGGTCTGGCTCACTATCCGAAACCTGCCCCTCCGCCTGCCCTGCCGGAAGCTGGGGCCGCAGTGTGTGGGGCCATTTAAAGTCCTGAGGAGGATAAACGAGGTGTGTTATAGATTACAACTCCCTTCTTACTATCGTATTAACCCCTCATTTCAGGTGTCTCTCCTCAGGCCGGTGGTAGCTGGTAGGGGACCGGGAAGGTGAGGAGCCGGAGGTCCCTCCGCCCCCTCTGGACATCGAGGGGTCCCCGGCGTACACAGTACGTGCTGTTCTGGACTCTAGACGCCGGGTGAGGGGCCTGCAGTACCTCGTGGACTGGGAGGGGTACGGTCCGGAGGAGAGGTGCTGGGTACCGGTGGGGGACATCTTGGATCCGTCACTGTTGAGGGATTTCCATCGTCTCCATCTGGATCACCATGCGCCTCGCCCTCCGGGTCGCCCTCGAGGCCTATCCTTTTTCCCTTGTCTGTTGGTTTTGTCTTATTGGTTACACCCGTTTCTTGTTTAGGTTTTAGTTGGGCTATTTAAGCCGGTGATTCCCACCTGCTTTTGTGTGGGCTTATTTCCTCTGTTCATGTTTGTGGTTATGTGTTCTCCGGACTGGTTGGGTCCTGTTTTTGGGCTGGTCTTTGTTATGCACCTGGTTGTCCTTTACCCTCTGTTCCCTGTGCCTGACTCCACACCCACTACTCATAGAAGTGCGTTACAACCTTGTACAACTCTTTGGGCAACATATCAATTGTTTTTGTCAAAATTACTCAAGCTCAGTGCATTTGGTTAGGAATCATTGGACAACAATATTTAATGCTTGTCACTGACTTTCAAGCAGGACTGAGGCTACTAGACTATTCATGAACACTCAACACCTATTGGAAAGCCGTTCTGGTGGGTCTTTGGCATTAGAATTTGTGTAATTGTTCCTCTGAAAAAAATGAACTATCGGAGGGTTAGGTTTCCTGTCCTTTGCTCCTTTAATACTTATTTTGAGCCAAACATACTCCCCAGCCCCTTCCAGTAACAAGCTTAGCCATAGCACGATGCTGCCACCACAGTACTCATCTTATTCAAAATTATTCACATCTTTAATGGCTGCTAATGGTGCTTCCACCAAGTAGTAATTATGGCAGTGTCGCTGGAAAACGAATGGTGAGGCGAGGTTTGCCCCAGCACTTTTCAGTCACTTTTTATTTTATTGAACTAAATCAAGAGTGCAAAGTGCGTTTCTTTTGGCCGATTTGCCTCATGATTTGTCAACTCTCCCACAATTTCTCTGTCCTTCACATAGGAGTGCTGCTGCAGGCTTTGTGAGTGTCTTGACCAATCAGAATAATGGAAATTGCAGGTCATGTGGGCCGGGCACAATGCACAAAGCTGAACGCACACTCTCCACTTACCTCCGGTATTTATTCAGCAAGAGTGATAACATCACTCCAGACAAGTAAAAACTCTTAAATGTAAATGTCGCAGCCTACAGTATACTGCCACACCCTGATCTGTTTCACCTGTCTTTGTGCTTGTCTCCAACCCCTTCCAGGTGTCACCCATCTTCACCATTATCCCCAGTGTACTTATACCTCTGTTTTCTGTTTGCCAGTTCGTTTTGTTTCATCAAGCCTTCCAGCGGTTTTTCCCATGCTCCTGTCCATCTCTAGTTCCTGTTTTCTAGCCTTCCTGGATTTTGACCATTCTGCTTGCCTTGACCCTGTGCCTGCATGTCGTTCTGTACCTTGTTATACCACCCTGGACTACTGACCCCTGCCTGCCCTGACCCTGAGCCTGCCTGCCGTTCTGTACCTTTCGGACTCTGCTCTGGACTACTGACCTCTGCCTGCCCTTGACCTGTCGTTTGCCTGCCCCTGTTTTTGTAATAAACTTTTGTTACATCGAAACTGTCTGCATCTGGGTCTTCTCCTGGGCCTTGACATGTACACCTAAACATTAGCGATCCGACATGCTGTATTGCATGGAAACTCTGGTACTGGTACTCCCTATATATAGCTCCATTCTTGTGTATTTTATTTTATTCCTCTCGTGTTACAATTTGCACAATTTCCAACTCTGCATTGTTGGGAAGGGCTAATAAGCCGGCATTTCACCACCAATCTGCACCAAATCTGTATTCGGCGCATGTGACAAATAAAATGCGATTTGATAATGAGGCTATTTTTTAAGTCTGATCAACTGTAGGCTACTAGCAACAGCGGCTGCATAGTCTAGCCTACTACGTACCCTGTCCCTCTGGCCAGGTAAAACAACGCAGTAACATTTTGTTTGTGAGAAAATGTGAACAGGATCAAATTTGGCTTATATTCAAACTTGACAAGGCTACCTAGTCTTAATTCATCAATAAACACCATGGCTGACAGACTGATTTTTAAATGTTTTATTAGGCCTACAGTTGAATAGGGCAGGACTAGCCTACACGATGCAAACCTGCATAAAGCAAGCTAGGCCCTGTGAGTTTTATTGTTCAATGATGTTGCGTTCTGTGTCTAGGAAACCCCCCTAGTCCTTCTTTAACATATCATTTATATGGACAAGTTTGCAGCAGTTTGACAGGGTTTTCATCCAGGAATTTTTTTAAATCATGTGACCTGATTGTTTCTAATCTGATCCAATCATAGCCCATATTAAACCTTTTCACAGATTAATCACGTCATACCGTATAAGGTCTGGAGTTTTACCTGCTTGGGTTACCAGATCAGGAAAAACTACAGGTCCCAGATTTTTTTCGTGCCCCACACCACTTTGGGACCTGTGGTACCACCTCTTAATAATGCTAAATATGTGCTAATATATGTGAAATTCAACAATTATTTTGATATAATTTCTCAAAGTAGAAATACATTTTTGATATTGATCATTTAAAAAATAATAATAATAATTTACATTTGTCACGTCCTGACCTTAGTTCCTTTTTTATGTCTCTATTTTAGTTTGGTCAGGGCGTGAGTTGGTGGGCATTCTATGTTTTCTATCTCTATGTATTTGGCCTGGTACGATTCCCAATCAGAGGCAGCTGGCAATCATTGTCTCTGATTGAGAACCATACTTAGGTAGCATGTTTTCCCATTTTGAGTTTTGAGTGATTATTTTCTGTTTAGTGTTGTGTGTGAGTAGTACATGACAGAACTGTTGCGTTTTGTTCTATTTTTGTTTTGCTGGTTTTAATAAACAACATGGACACTTACCACACTGTGCATTGGTCAGATATTTCCTACTCCTCAGAAGATGAGGAGAATCGTTACAACATTTTTCATATCAACGATTAAAATGTTTTGTATCGATAATTTTAAACATTTGATATAAAAAAATCTTATTGATATAAAACATTGGTTTCTCCATTGAATGCTATGGGGAATTAATTTCTATTAAAAAATATATAATAAAAACATTCAGTAGACGGAATCAGGCTTTGAGATCAATTTTTTAATTTCTCTATGCAAGTCAGTTAAGAACTAATTCTTATTTACAATGATGGCTTACCCCAGCCAAACCCTGATGACGTTGGGCCAATTGTGTGCCGCAATAAGGGACTCCCAATCATGGCCGGATGTGATACAGCCTGGATTCAAACTAGATACTGTAGTGACGCCTCTTTCACTGAGATGCAGTGCCTTAGACCGCTGCGCCACTCGGGAGCCCCAAATACAAGAGAGGTGTAGCATAACCTCTTCCATATCAACTGAAAAAGGGAACCAAACATGCCTGAGGTCTTTATCTCAATATTACTCACCTTGATGCAGTGATGTAGCTCCAGGCCTGGATGTGTAGCCTGCTTATTTGTTTTGATTGGGAATTATGTACATGCTCATCTGGTAGTCAAGTAGATTTGTGCATTCCCCAGTCTTTTCATGCTGTCAATTCTGACAATCTGCAATATTATGTAAATGTATTCATATCTAGCAGCTCTTTCTACCAACTCTCATCAAAATGTGCAAAGTAAATATGTGTGGCGAGGAATGTTACAGAAATTGTAACGGATTCTCTGTTTTCTTCATACCACATTGGTATGAATGGTATGGTATGTTTCGGTATTTCCCTCGGTTTCGTAAAAAGGGGGATAAGGATCTGTAACACAGATTCAACATAGGACTCAACGATACAATACTCTGATCCTGAGTCAGTGTGATGGTGATGCCTGTTACTTCTATTACAGTATCATAACTACTTTACCCTTTTCCTACTAGCACTGACTTTGCTGATCATTTTGTTATTGATGAAGAATGTACCGTGATATGTGGTTGTGTCACCTAGCTATCTTAAGATGAATGCACTAATTGTAAGTCGCTCTGGATAAGAGTGTCTGCTAAATGAATCCAATTTATATGTAATGTAAAATGAAGATTGGCTCAATAAAAATGGATTATTGATGATATTACAACGAGAAACATGTCATATCTGATTATGGAGCAGAGCTGGAGATTTTCCCTGTAACTTGTAAACACCCTTAGAAAGAACTAAGGACTCCGTACTTTTTCTTTCTTCTGCACTTATTATAATGGCTTTGGAGTGTTTCTTTAACATCGACCCTGTTATTTCTCCTGCATATAAAAACATTTGATAAAGCATGTGATCAAACAGAAACCACATCACTCAGACATTCAAATCAGATGGAATTCTGGGTAGGTACAGTATGTGCTGAATGTTAAAAGCCTGGAGGGTTGCCTTTGAGGATTACACCAAACAAAAGCAGCACAGGATGAGTAATGAGGCTATTTGGCCAGGCTTGTGTTATGGCAGGTTTTAATTTTCTCTTCCTGTCTGTCCTTTAGAAAACGTCAAACGTGAAGCGCGTTTATAATATACATTACACAATGCAAATGATGCTGAATCATTCCACATTCAGAGGTGCCATTAATCTAGCCACTGTCATGTGTTTCCATAAGCAGTGGGTTTAGGGAAATGTTTTACATCTAAAGAAGGAGCATTTAAGGATTCTGATTATGAAGCTGTACGTTTGGGATAGAATTGAGCATACTGCATGGAACTTGTTCAGAACATCCTCTGTATACTGTACGGAACATACTGCACGAAACATTTGTATTAAAGTAGGCTACAGCTGAGCTGTATTTATTGCTCATAAGGCTCTTGGGTTCAGGATATATTGAACACAAATCAATTACTATTTGTGCAGGGAGTCAGATGTTTATGTGAATGTTCTCTGTAAATGTCATGTTTGGTAACTTTCGCGTAAGTTCTAAAAGATGAGGCCTCAACTCAAAAGCGTTCCAATTTTAATATATGATACTTAGGTGGTTGCTTATATTTGTCCTACTTCACACGTGTACAAGTGTGTATTGATACACCACATTACCAAAGGGATGTGCTCATCAAACATCTCATTCCAAACTTATGGGCATTAATATGGAGTTGGTCCCCCTTTTGTTGCCAAAACAGCCTCCACTCTTCTGGGAAGGCTTTCCACTAGATGTTAGAACATTGCTGCGGGGACTTGCTTCCATTCAACCACAAGAGCATGAGTGAGGTCGGACACTGATGTTTGATGATTAGGCCTGGCTCACAGTCGGTTTTCGAAGTCATCGCAAAGGTGTTCGATGGGATTGAGGTCAGGGCTCTGTGCAGGCCAGTTAAGTTCTTCCACAACGATCTCGACAAAACACTTCTGTATGGACCTCTCTTTGTGCACAGGGGAATTGTCATCCTGAAACAGGAAAGGTCCTCCAAACTGTTGGAAGCACAGAAAGTCTGTTTTTCATCCATATACAGTATAGTGGGTTGTTGAAATGTTGTTGAATTTCATATTTGATTAGACCTTGTTTCAATATTGATAGTAAAATGCTATGTTTAAATCAACGTCATTTTTTCAACATCATGCCATCAACCTAAATAAAGAGATGCTTACTGTATATTGAAATCAAATCTGAAGCCACAGTCCCTGCCTGAACAGTGACTCCTACATGATGGCTAATGCACTTAAGTGAGAACTAGTCTACCATCCAGATGCCTACCTCTAGGTACCCTGCTTAGCTTTGGAAACAAGCTGTATTTGTTTCTGCTGAGCTATCATGCCAACACGTATGCTACTGATCAGCGTCCATACTCATTTACGTCACTATCCTCTACCTTAACACTGAATAGTTGAAAGTAACGTCTCAAACTTGTTTTGCACAAGCTATGTGAAATTAAATTCAGAGTGAGGTTGTGTTTATGTAGGCTACATTCAACGTAGTACATTGACAGCTGATTTGCCCAAAGGACACCTTCATTTCAACGTGTAGCTAGCAATGCTAGCATTCATTCGTGATTGAGCTTTAGATGTTTAGAAATGGTTACCAATTAGCCCTATAAATAGGATGCCAAATTCATGATATTAACTTTTCCCTTTAGATAGTGTTTTATAAATATGTTGTTCATAATATATATATATATATATATAAGACAATATCCACATGTAAATGTTTATAATATTAATATCATACATTTGGTCTTCTATTTTTAGGGCTAAGTTGCCATATGACGTTTTGTGGTTTACAAATTTACATTGAAGTGAAAAGAGTGTCTTGTCAACCTATTCGTGACGTCAACTGACCTGATTGCCTTATTAGTATGGGTAGCCTATGATAATTAACGCAGAGCACAACCAATTTCAAGCCCTGTGGAGAAGACAATCATTGTGTCACCTATACATGCAAATGGAACTTAGTTTAAATGTTTGTTGGACAACTACATTTTAGCCATGGCTTATCATAAACGGTCAATTCTAAATTCTGACATTTTAAACCAGTGTAGATGGTTACTTGAGTGACACCTCCTCCAGCGTTACAACAAGTGATTGTTTGAAAAGGGTGCCTGGAAACCCAACGTTGAACTGCATTGGATTCTGCGTCAGGCAGAAATGAGCTTTTGAATCAGGAAAGTTTCCTCTCACGACCTCTACAAGCCAGAATGTTGAATAAAAGGACATTTTAACGTACTTTACCGGTTGTCCGGGTGGTTGGTCCTTTTGGTGGTAGGCATGCGAGAATATATCCACAGGAAAGTATAATAACATCCACTTTTCAAAGCGCTGGCAGTGTGCTCAGATTTCTATCACCTGAAGCATGCGCACAAGATAAAAATACATCCAGGAGACACATGCATAACTGCCGAGCTCGTGCACTGGTCTGCATGGTTCAGGTGGTAGGCATCTAAGTGCACTACCAACGCTTTGAAAAGTTGATATAATTATACTTTTCTGTGGCTATATTGTCTCACATTCCTATTAGGGTAGGTACTGTATGTCACTTTTTATAGGAGCATAGAGTTTAGATGAATTCATGTTTTCTTTTTGTCATGGGAAATCTGGTATTGTTTTTATCACAATACTGGTACGCTATAATTAGTGGATTTGGCTATTTCAGCCACAACCTTTGCTGACGGGTGTATAAAATCAAGCACACAGCCATGCAATGTCCTTAGACAAACATTGGCAGTAGAATGGCCTTATTGAAGAGCTCAGTGACTGTACGTGCTGTTATTGTGAAGTGGAAACATTCTGTAGAAACAATGGTAAAAATAAACTCACTCCCGAGTTCCAAACTGCCTTTGGAAGAAACGTTAGCACAAGAACTGTTTGTCGGGAGCGTCCCAAAATGGATTTACATGGCCGGGTAGCTGCACACAAGCCTAAGATCACCATGCGCAATGCCAAGCATCGGCTGGAGTGGTGTAAAGCTCGCCGCCATTGGACTCTGGAACAGTGGAAACGCATTCTCTGGAGGGATGTATCACACTTCACCATCTGGCAGTTCGACAGACGAATCTGGGTTTGGCGGATGCCAGAAGAACGCTACCAGCCCCAATGCATAGTGCCCACTGTAAAGTTTAGTGAAAGAGGAAAAATGGTCTTTGGCTGTTTTTCAATGTTCGGGCTAAGTTCCAGTGAAGGGAAATCTTAACGCTACAGCATACAATGACATTCTAGATGATTCTGTGGTTCCAACTTTGGCAACAGTTTGGGGAAGGCCCTTTCCTGTTTCAGCATGACAATAACCCTGTGCACAAAGCAAAGTCCATACAGAAATGGTTTGTCAAGATCAGTGGGAAATTGACTGGCCTGCACAGAGCTCTGACGTCAACCCCATCGAACACCTTTGGGATGAATTGGATCGCTGACTGCGCCCAACATCAGTGCCCGACCTCACTAATGCGCTTGTGGCTGAATGGAAATAAGTCCCCGCAATGTTTCAACATCAAGTGGAAAGCCTTCCCAGAAGAGTAGAGGCTGTTATAGCCGCAAAGGAGGGACCAACTCCATATTAATGGCCATGATTTTGTAATGATCTGTTCGACGAGCTGTTGTCCACATACTTTGGTTGGTTAAGTAGTATATCGTGAAAATCTTAATTCTGACCGCCAAATGGATCAACCACACGGACAACCGGTAAAGTACGCTAAAATATAATTTTATTCAACATTTTGGGTTATAAGAGGTGTACCTCAGGTCTCAGGACATTTCTGCCCAATGTACAGTAGAATTCAATGTTGGATTTCCAGGTAAACTGAAAGATTGTTTGATAGTGATAAGATTGAGCGGTCGTCTGATAGTGTGTGATGCAGGATCTTCTCAAACTGCAACAAATGGTGGTATGTGTGAAGCTGGTATTTTGAGCTAATGAAAACAAGCTCACCATGGGTGCAGTACGTCGTTTATTGGTAATTCTCAGAGAAGAGGGGCTTAATGTTCCGGAAGATGCACGCACACAAATGTAATTACATCAGTATTCACACCCCTGTGTCAATCATTTGTAGAAGCTCCTTTGGTGGTGATGGCACATGTTGCATTTCACAACTGCTCACTCAATTACCTTGATTGCTTAGAGTTTGAGAACCATTTGCGGTGGCTTAAACATGCCACCAAAAGCCCACATAATCCATTGGTACAAATGACAAGGCGACTGTCTGAATCACACCAAGTAAAACATACTGCCAAGAACAACCAAGCATACAAGCATAACCTGCAAGATGGTTGCTTCCTCCTCCAGGACATTTGTCAAAGAAATAAGAGACTATGGAAACCTTTTCTGTGATGTCATTCACCATACTCAAACGGACAACTTCATTCTTCCATGCGCTTCCAAAGACTTCAACACCGCAAGGATGGCAAATATCCGCAAATGCTAAACAAACATTATTTATCCCGAGGACCTAATCAGCAAGGCTGTGTCTGCCCTATCATATACAATTCATAATGATCCCTCTGTTGCACAGTTTTGCCAAGTAAGATCACATCTATTGGAGTAGTTTGGTTTACGATTTTACAATTTGTGTGTATTCATTTTACTTGGCATGATTTCTATTCTTTAAAAATTGTTATTTATAATCACACGAGGAATGTAATCTCCCACCTCCAGCCACTACTGCCTCCAGGTTATGTAAGTATGGTAGCTTGCAATACTGATTAATAATCGGCCCTTTGTCCCTAAACCCTAGCCACTGAATAACTATCTTGCCTTTTGATAGACTGGGAGGACCTTGTCCCGTATTACTTTAACTGATCCTTTCATATCTACAAGCATGTGGCTAGTGGGAAGATAGCCCAGACAGAATCCCTCTATGTTTCACCATTGTTAGTGTAGTGAAACAAACGTGAAGCTGATTTGAAATCTACCTGTATTTCCAGGCTAGGGGTTAGGGGCTTGGGAGGGTAGATTTTGGTTTAAAGTTGGGTCATTTTTAGGTTGACTTTAAGTTATTGAAGTGGAAGAAGACTTGAACACATGACAAATGTGAAAAGGGCTCGATGTTGTTTTACACGTTTATTATTTTACATGTTTATTTTCAGGCAACCCAAGCTCCAACCACAATATGCCTGAAGCACCAGGAAACCTGTGCCACCGCTACCAAGAAGCAAAAGGCTAAAACGCAGCAAAAGCCATCAACTAATGACGGTGAGGACAACCATTCACACCATAAACCAACTCCCTTATTCTTGATCATTGCATTTGAGAAAGGTTTTCTAGTTGTAAAAACAATTGGCATGATGTTACAAATGTGTGTAGAGAAATGCTGGATGTTTTACACTTTAATGTGTTGGATTTTAAGGCCTACCAAGCCCCCACTAAAATCTGCTCCGGCTCACCAGAACCTGCGCCAGTGCCACAAAGAAGCAAAAGACGAAAACTCCCTGCAAGCCACCAGGTATTGGTGGTGAGTGGAAATGGCAAACTAAAATGCTACGAAAGCCACCAAGTAGTTATAGTGAGGAGGACCCTTCACAACGAAAGCCAACACAATTGGTATTCTAGTTGTACCAAAAATTGCCATGATGTTGTCCAATTTTTTACTGCAGAGAATCTTGATCCTTCATTCTCCAGGGATCGGTCATGTGGGAGACCGCGGTCTCCTTCTGCTTCTTCAGATGAGAAATGCCCCTCTCCAAAGCGCTGCAAAGGCTCAGACCCTTTTCCTATGCCGGAAGTAACTATGACATTTCCTTTTTAAACCATTTTGAATATTTAAATTAGGCTGTTCGATTTGGAAGTGAACAAATGTAAAACTACTTTCAGAATTTTATATCTCGTTTGTGACATCTGTGACTGGAAGATTATTAAAGATGGAATTATTTTTAAAATATATGGTAAGAAATTAAATGTTTCATTGGTTTGAGTTGAATGACATACAGTCCATTCGGAAAGTATTCAGACACTTTGACTTTTTCCACATTTTGTTACATTACAGCCTTGTTCTAAAATGTATTAAATTATTTTTCTCATCAATCTACTCACAATACTCCATAATTAAAAAGCAAAAACAGGCTTTTAACAATTTTAGCAAATTTATGAAGAAACGGAAATATCATATTTACATAAGCATTTTGACCCTTTACTCTGTACTTTGTTGAACCACCTTTTTGCAGCAATTACAGCTTCGAGGCTTCTTGGGTATGACACTACTGTCACGCCTTGGTCATTGTATTTTGTGTTTTCGTTATATATTTGGTCAGGCCAGGGTGTGACATGGGTTTATATATTGTATTTTCGTATTGGGGTTTGTAGTATTTGGGATTGCGGCTGAGTAGGGGTGTTGTACTTCTACTTCCGGCGCCGACTGAGATGGCCGCCTCGCTTCGCGTTCCCAGTTTTTTTTTTTTTTTTATGAGTTATTTCTTACATTAGTACCCCAGGTCATCTTAGGTTTCATTACATACAGTCGAGAAGAACTACTGAATATAAGATCAGCGTCAACTCACCATCAGTACGACCAAGAATATGTTTTCCGCGACGCGGATCCTGTGTTCTGCCTTACAAACAGGACAACGGAATGGATCGCATGCAGCGACCCAAAAAAAACGACTCCGAAAAAGAGGGAAACGAGGCGGTGTTATGGTCAGACTCCGAAAAAGGGCACATCGCGCACCACTTCCCAGCATTCTTCTTGCCAATGTCCAGTCTCTTGACAACAAGGTTGACGAAATCCTATGCGGTGCAGCCAACGGGTTTCTCCACGCATCGCGCCGACAGAAACAAACATCTCTCTGGTAAGAAGAGTGGCGGGGGCGTATGCCTCATGACTAACGGGACATGGTGTGATGAAGGAAACATACAGGAACTCAAATCCTTCTGTTCACCTGATTTAGAATTCCTCACAATCAAATGTAGACCGCATTATCTTCCAAGAGATTTCTCTTCGATTATAATCACAGCCGTATATATCCCCCCCCCCCCCCCCAAGCAGACACATCGATGGCTCTGAACAAACTTTATTTAACCCTTTGCAAACTGGAAACCATTTATCCGGAGGCTGCATTCATTGTAGCTGGGGATTTTAACAAAGCTAATCTGAAAACAAGACTCCCTAAATTTTATCAGCATATCGATTGCGCAACCAGGGGTGGTAAAACCTTGGATCATTGTTACTCTAACTTCCGCGACGCATATAAGGCACTGCCCCGCCCCCCTTTCGGGAAAGCTGACCACGACTCCATTTTGCTGATCCCTGCCTACAGGCAGAAACTAAAACAAGAGGCTCCCACGCTGAGGTCTGTCCAACGCTGGTCAGACCAAGCTGACTCTACACTCCAAGACTGCTTCCATCACGTTGTCTGGGACATGTTTTGTATTGCGTCAGATGAAAATATTGACGAATACGCTGATTCGGTGTGCGAGTTCATTAGAACGTGCGTCGAAGATGTCGTTCCCATAGCAACGATAAAAACATTCCCAAACCAGAAACCGTGGATTGATGGCAGCATTCGCGTGTAACTGAAAGCGCGAACCACTGCTTTTAATCAGGGCAAGGTGTTTGGTAACATGTCCGAATATAAACAATGCAGCTATTCCTTCCGCAAGGCTATTAAACAAGCTAAGCGTCAGTACAGAGACAAAGTGGAATCTCAATTCAATGGCTCAGACACGAGGCATGTGGCAGGGTCTACAGTCAATCACGGACTACAAGAAGAAACCCAGCCCAGTCACGGACCAGGATGTCTTGCTCCCAGGCAGACTAAATAACTTTTTTGCCCGCTTTGAGGACAATACAGTGCCACTGACACGGCCTGCAACGAAAACATGCGGTCTCTCCTTCACTGCAGCTGAGGTGAGTAAGACATTTAAACGTGTTAACCCTCGCAAGGCTGCAAGCCCAGACGGCATCCCCAGCCGCGCCCTCAGAGCATGCGCAGACCAGCTGGCCGGTGTGTTTACTGACATATTCAATCAATCCCTATACCAGTCTGCTGTTCCCACATGCTTCAAGAGGGCCACCATTGTTCCTGTTCTCAAGAAAGCTAAGGTAACTGAGCTAAACGACTACCGCCCCGTAGCACTCACTTCCGTCATCATGAAGTGCTTTGA
The DNA here is from genome assembly GCF_021184085.1 of Oncorhynchus gorbuscha. Taxonomy (NCBI): domain Eukaryota; kingdom Metazoa; phylum Chordata; class Actinopteri; order Salmoniformes; family Salmonidae; genus Oncorhynchus; species Oncorhynchus gorbuscha. The sequence goes on along the minus strand of NC_060182.1, from coordinate 37,078,868 downwards.
GAGACTAGTCAAGGACCATACCACCTCCACCCTACCTGACACCCTAGACCCACTCCAATTTGCTTACCGCCCAAATAGGTCCACAGACGATGCAATCTCAACCACACTGCACACTGCCCTAACCCACCTGGACAAGAGGAATACCTATGTGAGAATGCTGTTCATCGACTACAGCTCGGCATTCAACACCATAGTACCCTCCAAGCTCGTCATCAAGCTCGAGACCCTGGGTCTCGACCCCGCCCTGTGCAACTGGGTACTGGACTTCCTGACGGGCCGCCCCCAGGTGGTGAGGGTAGGCAACAACATCTCCTCCCCGCTGATCCTCAACACGGGGTCCCCACAAGGGTGCGTTCTGAGCCCTCTCCTGTACTCCCTGTTCACCCACGACTGCGTGGCCACGCACGCCTCCAACTCAATCATCAAGTTTGCGGACGACACAACAGTGGTAGGCTTGATTACCAACAATGACGAGACGGCCTACAGGGAGGAGGTGAGGGCCCTCGGAGTGTGGTGTCAGGAAAATAACCTCACACACAACGTCAACAAAACTAAGGAGATGATTGTGGACTTCAGGAAACAGCAGAGGGAACACCCCCCTATCCAAATCGATGGAACAGTAGTGGAGAGGGTAGCAAGTTTTAAGTTCCTCTGCATACACATCACAGACAAACTGAATTGGTCCACTCACACTGACAGCGTCGTGAAGAAGGCGCAGCAGCGCCTCTTCAACCTCAGGAGGCTGAAGAAATTCGGCTTGTCACCAAAAGCACTCACAAACTTCTACAGATGCACAATCGAGAGCATCCTGGCGGGCTGTATCACCGCCTGGTACGGCAACTGCTCCGCCCTCAACCGTAAGGCTCTCCAGAGGGTAGTGAGGACTGCACAACGCATCACCGGGGGCAAACTACCTGCCCTCCAGGACACCTACACCACCCGATGTTACAGGAAGGCCATAAAGATCATCAAGGACATCAACCACCCGAACCACTGCCTGTTCACCCCGCTATCATCCAGAAGGCGAGGTCAGTACAGGTGCATCAAAGCTGGGACCGAGACACTGAAAAACAGCTTCTATCTCAAGGCCATCAGACTGTTAAACAGCCACCACTAACATTGAGTGGCTGCTGCCAACACACTGTCATTGACACTGACCCAACTCCAGCCACTTTAATAATGGGAATTGATGGGAAATGATGTAAATATATCACTAGCCATTTTAAACAATGCTACCTTATATAATGTTACTTACCTACATTATTCATCTCATATGCATATGTATATACTGTACTCTACATCATCGACTGCATCCTTATGTAATACATGTATCACTAGCCACTTTAACTATGCCACTTTGTTTACTTTGTCTACACACTCATCTCATATGTATATACTGTACTCGATACCATCTACTGTATGCTGCTCTGTACCATCACTCATTCATATATCCTTATGTACATATTCCTTATCCCCTTACACTGTGTATAAGACAGTAGTTTTGGAATTGTTAGTTAGATTACTTGTTGGTTATCACTGCATTGTCGGAACTAGAAGCACAAGCATTTCGCTACACTCGCATTAACATCTGCTAACCATGTGTATGTGACAAATAAAATTTGATTTGATTTGTATGGGCTTGGCTGCCTGAGGCGGTTCTCAATCAGAGTCAGGTGATTCTCGTTGTCTCTGATTGGGAACCGTATTTAGGTAGCCTGGTTTCGCTTTGTATTTCGTGGGTGATTGTTCCTGTCTCTGTGTAGTTTCACCAGATAGGCTGTAATTAGATTTCACGTCCCGTTAGTTGTTTTGTATTTTGTAATAGTTATTTCATGTATCGTTCCGTTTTCCTTCATTAAAGATCATGAGTAACAACCACGCTGCATTTCGGTCCGACTCTTTCGACAAACGAAGAATGACGTTACAGAATCACCCACCTGTCTATTTCTTCCCACGTCGTATACTCCAAGCATCTGCTGTCCATAACGTCCTCCCTTCGCTGTTCCTGTCTCTGTGTAGTTTCACCAGAAAGGCTGTAATTAGATTTCACGTTCTGTTTGTTGTTTTGTATTTTGTATCGTTATTTCATGTGTCACTTTTTCTATTAAAGTCATGAGTAACCACTACGCTGCATTTCGGTCCGACTCTCTTTTGACAAACGAAGAACGCCGTTACAACTACAAGCTTGGCACACCTGTATTTGGGGAGTTTCTCCCATTATATTCTGCAGATGCTCTCAAGCTCTGTCAGGTTGGATGGGGAGCACTGCTGCACAGTCATTTTCAGGTCTATCCAGAAATGTTTGATCGGGTTCAAATCCGGGCTCTGGCTGGGCCACTCAAGGACATTGAGACTTGTCCCGAAGCCATGACAACGCAGGAGAGGCTATGTGCTTAGGGTCGTTGTCTTGTTGGAAGGTGAACCTTCACCTCAGTCTGAGGTCCTGAGCACTCGGGAGCAGGTTTTCATCAAGAATCTCTCTGTACTTTGCTCTGTTCATCTTTGCCTCGATCCTGACTAGTCTCCCAGTACCTGCTGCTGAAAAACATCCCCACAGCATGATGCTTCCACCACCATGATTCACCGTAGGGTTGGTGCCAGGTTTCCTCCAGACATGACACTTGGCTTTCAGTCCAAAGAGTTCAATCTTGGTTTCATCAGACCAGAGAATCTTGTTTCTCATGGTCTGAGAGTCTTTAGGTGCCTTTCGGCAAACTCCTTTTAATGAGGAGTGGCTTCTGTCTGGCCACTCTACCATAAAGGCCTGATTAGTGGAGTGCTGCAGAGAGGGTTGTCCTTTTGTAAGGTTCTCCCATCTCCACAGAGGAACTCTGGAGCTCTGTCAGAGTAAACATCGGGTTCTTGGTCATCTTCCTGGCAAAGGTCCTTCTCCCCCAATTGCTCAGTTTGGCCGGGCGGCCAGCTCTAGGGAGAGTCTTGGTGGTTCCAAACTTCTTCCGTTTAAGAATGATGGAGGCCACTGTGTTCTTAGGGACCTTCAATGCTGCAGAAATATTTTGATACCCTTCCCAACAGCTGTGCCTCGACACAATCCTGTCTCGGAGCTCTACGGACAATTCCTTATGGCTTGGTTTTTGCTCTGACATGCACTGCAAACTGTGGGAGATTATATAGACAGGTGTGTGCCTTTCCAAATCATGTCCAATCAATTGACTACCACAAGTGGACTCCAATCAAGTTGTAGAAACAAGGATGATACTGAATACTTATGTAAGTGTCTGAAAGTTAGGTAAATAAGGTATTTCCGTTTTTTTTATACATTTGCAGAAGTGTATAACCTGTTTTCGCTTTGTTTTATAGGGTATTGTGATGAGATATTGTATACATTTTAGAATAAGGCTGTAATGTAACAAAATGTGGAAAAAGTCGCTGTACTGCAGCCCTAGCTGTGCCACCAGAGACTCTGGGTTTGCGCCCAGGCTCTGTCGTAACCAGCTGCGACCAGGAGGTCCGTGGGGCGACGCACAATTGGCCTAGCGTCGCCCGGGTTAGGGAGGGGTTGGTCGGTAGGGATATCCTTGTCTCATCGCGCCACAGCGACTCATGTGGCAGGCCGGGCGCAGTGCGCGCTAACCAAGGTTGCCAGTTGCACAGTGTTTCCTCCGAGACATTGGTGCGGCTGGCTTCCGGGTTGGATGCGAGCTGTGTTAAGAAGCAGTGCGGCTTGGTTGGGTTGTGTATCGGAGGACGCATGACTTTCAACCTTCGTCTCTCCCGAGCCCATACGGGAGTTGTAGCGATGAGACAAGATAGTAGCTACTAACAATTGGATACCACGAAATTGGGGAGAAAAACGGAGTAAAAATTAAAAAAAATAAAAATGTGGAAAAAGTTGAGGGGTCTAAATACTTTCCGAATGCACTGTATATTGCTGCATAGTACTGGATGGAAAAATCCTGCACACATATAATGCATCCTGTAAAATTACAGATCTCTCAAAGTTTGGGGGGGGGACATCCCAGACTGGGTGAAGAGAGCATTGCACCAGTAAACTATTATCATATGTTTCACTTTTAAGTGAGGTCATGGTGTGTTGCTTGTAAAGTACATATTTTGTGTTCTGACAAACGGCCTCATGTCAACGTTCAATATGAATGGAAATAAAGGGAGGGCCTTCGACTCCAACTTTTACATCGTCATTATAGGTACAGTGGTGTCCAATTCATGACATTTGGATAACTTCTCTAGCTTATGTTTGTTTTCCCCCTTTACACCACATGTGAGTCTTGGCTAATCAAAGGCTAGTGGCAGGAACAGGCGACTTCAACCTGCCTGAAATATGTACCTTACCATAAGGGGGGTAAGTGGGAGTACTAATGAGTAAGGGGTTGAAAGAGTTCTTAAGAAGTTAAAAGCATCAAAGTTCAGATTGTGCCTGTTTTTGGTTTATTGTGTGTGTGTGTGTGTGTGTATATATATATATATATATATATATATATATACATATATATATATATATATACATATATATATATATATATATACATATATATATATATATATATATATATATATATATATATATATATACATATATATATATATATATATATATATATATATATATATATATATATATATATATATATACATATACATATACATATATATATTTGCATTTCCAGAAGCCTGTGCCAGAAATAATTTGAGCTTTTTTATTTGAAAAAAAAGTGGCTTGCACATCTATTTTGGGGTGCAATAAATTAATTTAAACCGTTCTTGACTTTAACATAAATAAATAGCATAACAGTTTTTACATGGATAAAAGGTTTACACAATGCTGTTCCAAGTTACTGCTGTCATTGTGTTACACGGAATGACAACAGCCAACAGTAGTATAGACCCTATGTCTGGAAGATTTTTGTTGCACCATGAATAGAATTGTAGTATACATATCAGGGTTCTTTTTAAGAGAGTGCAACATCAGAACGATCCTGGTTGATGCAGTTTGTTATCCTATTCTTAGCTCGCGCTCTTATCCTTATGTAATGTAAAGAAGCCTACATCACAAAATGGCAATTACTCCTAAACATTTAATCAACACTCTTCATGGATTGGTGATCATCTCTGAATTCAGGGTGTTTTCAGATCAAAATGTGCTCTCTACCTCACTCCAATTCTTCACAGCCCCAGCCTTTCATAGCCTCTCCCGCTGGCTGCCCTCATGTAGCTCCATGAATCAGACAACTAAGAGAAGACAGACAGGGGTCTCTCTCTCGCTCTCTCTCATATTCATTGATTACAGCCTGATGGATGCCTGTAGTGTGCTGAAGAGGGAGCCTGTAGTGTGCTGAAGAGGGAGCCTGTAGTGTGCTGAAGAGGGAGCCGAATTCAATTAGCTTGCCCTGCTAGACAGAAATATGTAGCATATAGTGGGGGGGGGGGGGGGCTCAGATAAGAGTAATTTGATTGCTATAGACATTGACAACTATGTGTGTTTCAAATGGGCAGAAGGCCGTGTGTCATGGTTCTGGATGGCCAGATGGCTGGCAACAATGACAAGAAACTGCCCTGTGGTGAATCGTAAGTGTCTTGTTTCAGCTTGTTTGATCTTGTTCTTGATGCCATGTCTTGTTTTGACTGACAACACATCTATGCAAATATGGCTAAGATTTTCTAGCTAGCTAGCTAACCAACCAACAACTGTAACAATGTATTGGAGAAACAAGTGCCCGTTTTGCAACTTTGTTTTCAATAAACGTCGGATACCAAATATAGTTGACATGTTATTAACTAAGCCAACCCAGCCTGTTTCGCGTCGGTTTTGTTGCTAAACAACCAATCCGTCTATAGGAGCGTTCTGCACCCCGCTAAGGGTTGGAGCTGAAGCTGTGTCCAAGTGTGCATCCTGATATGGCTCCCTGTGAAGTGTAATACTTTAGAGAAGGGTCAGTATATGGCTCTGGAAAATGTTTTTGCACTTTATAGGGAGTAGGATCATTATTTAAGACTCATACAAAGGCTCCAGCTTCCTGTAAACAAACCCAAACTGCAGCTCATTCAGCAAAGTGGATGCTGGCCTTTAATAGCAGTAGCCGACTCTACCCTCTCGGTCACAGTCAAGTTAATGATAAAGCAGCAATGGAGTTGCCAAATTTTCCTCAACTGACATTTTCTTCCAGTGCTGTTGTCTAATGAACATGGGACACAAATACTTCATTACACAGCGTGATGACTGTTTTTACCATGCCACGGGGACAAAGCTGATTCTCTATAATGCCCCTCAGCATGAAAAGGGAGTAGAATTTTGGACTATTCTATTATTACTGTTCTCTTTATTAAAAGCTTTTGTGACTTTGGGGCAGTATTTTCATTTTTGGAAAAATAACGTTCCTGTAGTAAACGGGATATTTTGTCAGGACAAGATGCTAGAATATGCATATAATTGACAGCTTAGGATAGAAAACACTAACGTTTCCAAAACTGTAATAATATTGTCTGTGAGCATAACAGCACTGATATTGCAGGCGAAAGCCTGAGAAAAATCCAAGCCTCATGTTTTGAAAGCGCTGCGTTCCAATGCGTCCCTATTGAGCAGTGAATGGACTATCAACCAGATGACTTTTTCTCCGTATTCCCCAAGGTGTCTACAGCATTGTGACTAGTTTTACTTACCCATTTATGTTGAAGAATACCCGTAAGCGGCTACATTGCGCAACTGGTCACCTGATGGCTCCCAGAGTGATTCTTGCGTAAAATACAGAGGTAGCCATTATTCCTATCGGTCCTACTGAAAAACCAATTGTCCCGGTGGATATATTATCGGTGTATATATTATCGAATAGATATTTGAAAAAAACCTTGAGGATTTATTATTAACAACGTTTGCATGTTTCTGTCGATATTATGGAGCTAATTTTGAATATTTTCCAGCGTTTTCGTGACTGCAATTTCCGGGCGATTTCTCAGCAAAATGTGAAGAACAAACAGAGCTATTTCGCCTACATAAATAATATTTTTGGAAAAAAGGAACATTGGCTATCTAACTGGGAGACTCGTGAGTGAAAACATCCGAAGTTCATCAAAGGTAAACAATTTAATTTGATTGCTTTTCTGATTTCCGTGACCAAGTTACCTGCTGCTAGCTGGACAAAATGCTATGCTAGGCTATCGATAAACTTACACAAATGCTTGTCTAGCTTTTGGCTGTAAAGCCTATTTTGAAAATCTGAGATAACCGGGTGATTAACAAAAGGCTAAGCTGTGTCTCAATGTATTTCACTTGTGATTTTCATGTGTAGGAATATTTATGTCCGTTGCGTTATGCTAATTAGTGTTAGTCGATGATTACGCTCCCTCATTATGGATGGGGAGTCACGAGAGGATGCTGAAACAATCGAAACCACATGGGTAAGACTGTCTGCTATTTCATCAAATGAATAAATGATGCTCTCCTGAGAGTATGATGGGTGTTCGAGCAATGTTAGACTGCATACACGAACACATGCAGGGCCTTCAGAAAGTTTTCACACCCCTTGACTTTTTCCACATTTTGTTGTTACAGCCTGAATTTAAAATGGATCAAATTGAGATGTTGTGTCACTGATCTACACACAGTGTCAAAGTGGAATTCTGTTTTCAGAAATGTTTGCAAATGAATAAAAAATGAGAAGCTGAAATGTCTTCAGTAAGTATTCAACCCTTTTGAGGACTAAAAACTGTGCTTAACAAGACGCATAAGTTGCAGGAACTCACTCTGTATATAATAATAGTGTTTAACATGAATGTTTAATGACTACCCCATCTCTGTACCCCACACATATAAGTATCTGTAAGGTCCCTCTGTCGAGCTGTGAATTTCAAGCACAGTTTGAACCACAAAGACCAAGGAGGTATTCCAATGGTTCGTCCGAACAGTTTGGGTTACAGTTTTGCTCTAGGATGTCCACAAGACTCTTCTAAAGGTAGCCCCCCTGTACCAGTTAGGAAAATGTATCTGTTATTCAATGTGTTTCTATGGGCTAATAGCCGTATGACCAAATTCAATGTTTCAGCCCCCCCCCCCCCCCCAAATGTGTATATACATTTTTTATACTTAATGGGTCCTAAAATTCCAAATCAAATTGCTAAATGGTTCTTAGTATGACCATCTTAAAACAATTCCATATGTTACCTTAGTAGACCTAAGCATAGTATAAATTGTAGAGGAAAACTTGGTTCCACAAGCTTCCCACAATAAGTTAGGTGAATTTTGGCCCATTCCTCCTGACAGAGCTGGTGTAACTGAGTCAGGTTTGTAGGCCTCCTTGCTTACACACAGTTTAAAAAAAAGTTTTCCCCACAAATGTTCTATAGGATTGAGGTCAGGGCTTTGTGATGGCCACTCCAGTACATTGACTTTGTTGTCCTTAAGCCATTTTGCCACAACTTTGGAAGTATGCTTGGGGTCATTGACCATTTGGAATACCCATTTGTGACCAAGCGTTTAACTTCCTGACTGATGTCTTGAGATATTGCTTCAATATATCCACATAATTTCCCCTCCTCATGATGCCATCTATTTTGGGAAGTGCACCAGTCTGTCCTGCAGCAAAGCAACCCCCACAACATGATGCTGCTACCCCCATGCTTCACGGTTGAGATGGTGTTCTTCGGCTTGCAAGCCTCTCACCTTTTCCTCCAAACATAACGATGGTCATTATGGCCAAACAGTTCTATTTTTGTTTCATCAGACCAGAGGACACTTCTCCAAAAAGTACGATCTTTGTCCTCATGTGCAGTTGCAAACCGTAGTCTGGCTTTTTATGGCGGTTTTGGAGCAGTGGATCCTTCCTTGTTGAGCGGCCTTTCAGGTTATGTAGATATAGTACTCGTTTTACTGTGGATATAGATACATTTGTACCGGTTTCCTCCAGCATCTTCACAAGGTCCTTTGCTGTTGTTCTGGATTGATTTTCACTTTTCACACCAAAGTACGCCCATCTCTAGGAGACAGAACACGTCTCCTTCCTGAGCAGTATGACGGCTGCGTGGTCCCATGGTGTTTATACTTGCATACTATTGTTCGTACAGAAGAACGTGGTACCTTCAGGCATTTGGAAATGGCTCCCAAGGATGAACCAGGTCTACAACATTTTTCTCTAAGGTCTTGGCTGATTTCTTTTGATTTTCCCATGACGTCAAACAAAGAGGCACTGAGTTTGAAGGTCGGCCTTGAAATACATCCACAGGTACACCTCCAATTGACACAAATGATGTCAATTAGCCTATCAGAAGCTTCTAAAGCCATGACATAATTTTCTGGAATTTTCCAAGTTGTTTAAAGGCACAGTCAACTTAGTGTATGTAAACTTCTGACCCACTGGAATTGTGATACAGTGAATTATAAGTGAAATAATCTCTCTAAACAATTGTTGTAAAAATGACTTGTGTCATACTCAAAGTAGATGTCCTAACCAATTTGCCAAAATGATAGTTTGTTAACATGGAATATGTGGAGTGGTTGACAAACGAGTTATAATGACTCCAACCTAAGTGTATGTAAACTTCCGACTTCAAACGTAGCTACAGCTGCTCATTCCTCCTGTTTATTATGATATTGAAGAACATTCAGCAGTTTGCCCTCAAAATAATTATAATAAGATCCATTCTATGAGTCTCAGATTGAGCGGAGTACAATTCCAGAAACATAAAGGACTGTTGTAGATTCAAATGGAAATCTAAGACGGGTTTAGGAGTTGATCTTCCCTCCGACGTTTCCTTATTTCCTTCACAGACTCTCCAATAGTGTGATAACCCTGATGGCAGATATGTCAATACTGAACACGGGTATCCATCTCGGGAAACGCCAAGCAGTGATTGATCATGGATGACTCCAGCTATGCTGTACGGGTCTGTGGATGCATCCCAAATGGCACCCTATTACCTATAAAGTGAACTACTTTTGACCAGAGCTCTATGCTCTATGGGCCCATAAAGAGAATAGGATGCAGTTTGGGATGCAGCCTGTGATAATCCCCTGAGGCGAGAAAGAAGCTGCCTCAAATCACATCAGTGATTTATGGAGCCCCATACAGTATGTTCTGATAAATCTGCTCAATCAAGCTCCCTTGAGAATGAGATACAAGGGAAGGCATGATCCTAAGATACACACTCCTAATGGGTCAGACCTCAGTAGGGCTTGGTTACTTACATATTCAACTCTCTAGTTTGAGGTAAAAAATATATATATACAGTTGAAGTTTACATACACCTTAGACAAATACATTCAAACTCATTTTTTCACAATTCCTGACATTCAATCATAGTAAACATTCCCTGTCTTAGGTCAGTTAGGATCACCACTTCCTTTTAAGAATGTGAAATGTCAAAATAATAGTAGAGTGATTTATTTCAGCTTTTCTTTCTTTCATCGCATTCCCAGTGGGTCAGAAGTTTACATACACTCAATTAGTACTTGGTAGCATGGCCTTTAAGTTGTTTAACTTGGGTCAAACGGTTCGGGTAGCCTTCCACAAGCTTCCCACAATAAGTTGGGTGAATTTTGGTCCATTCCTCCTGTTGTAACTGACTCAGGTTTGTATGCCTCCTTGCTTGCACACACTTGTTCTGCCCACAAATTGTCTATAGGATTGAGGTCAGGGCTTTGTGGTGGCCACTCCAATACATTGACTTTGTTATCCTTAAGCTGTTTTGCCACAACTTTGGAAGTATGCTTGGGGCCATTGTCCATTTGGAAGACCCATTTGCGACCAAGCTTTAACTTCCTGACTGATGTCTTGAGATGTTACTTCAATATATCCACATAATTTTCCTACCTCATGATACCATCTATTTTGTGAAGTGCACCAGTCCCTCCTGCAGCAAAGCACCCCCACAACATGATGCTGCCACCCCCGTGCTTCTAGGTTGAGATGGTGTTCTTCAGCTTGCAAGCCTCTCCCTTTTTCCTCCAAACATAACGATGGTTATTATGGCCAAACAGTTCTATTTTGGTTTCATCAGACCAGAGGACATTTCTCCAAAAAGTACAAGCTTTGTCCCCATGTGCAGCTTTGTCCCCAAGCTTTGTCCCCAAAGTACGTCCATCTCTAGGAGACAGAACACGTCTCCTTCCTGAGCAGTATGACGGCTGCGTGGTCCCATGGTGTTTATTCTTGCATACTATTGTTCGTACAGATGAACGTGGTACCTTCAGGCATTTGGAAATTGCTCCCAAGGGTGAACCAGACTTGTGGAGGTCTACAACATGTTTCTCTGAGGTGTTGGCTGATTTCTTTTGATTTTCCCATGATGTCAAGCAAAGAGGGACTGAGTTTGAAGGTAGGCCTTGAAATACATCCACAGGTACACCTCCAATTGACACAAATGATGTCAATTAGCCTATCAGAAGCTTCTAAAGCCATGACATCATTTTCTGGAATTTTCCAAGTTGTTTAAAGGCACAGTCAACTTACTGTATGTGAACTTCTGACCCATTGGAATTGTTATACATTGAATTATAAGTGAAATAATCTGTCTATAAACCATTGTTGTAAAAATTACTTGTGTCATGCACAAAGTAGATGTCCTAACCGACTTGCCAAAACTATAGTTTGTTAACAAGAAATTTGTGGAGTGGTTAAAAAATGAGTTTTAATGACTCCAACCTAAGTGTATGTAAACTTCCGACCTCAACTGCATATTTTGAGCTGCTCATGAGGGCAAACTGTAAGTGTGTCTCCTATCCTAATGTATCTAGCACATCCCCCATCCTCCTCCACTCTAACCATTAAGGGGGAAATTGCAGTTCATTATTTCTGAGTCTCTCAAACCCAAAGTAAAAATAGATCTAAAAGTTGGTCATTGCCTTTGGCTATGGATTTGGTTCATGTTGAAAAGGGCTCTTTTTAATTAAGCATGTCTTGGGTTATGGAATATGCTGTTAAGTAGTTATTCTGTTGAAAGGAGTTAGTGAATGCAGATGGCTTCTCTTTTGAATCTCCAAATAATGCTTGTTATGATGTAAATGGCTCTTTCACAAATGCAGTCACCTAAATTCATTTTCTACATTCGTTCCCTTTAAAAGACTTCATATTTTTTTGAATACATCAAAACACTATCATGTTGAAGTAAAGGACCCTGGACAAAAACGATATCACCATTTGTATCTAGTTTTGCTGAACTTCTTTGCCTTCTGTAAGTTTAAGAAATATTACCCAGTGTCTTGTTATTCTGCTACCAAAAACCCACTTATCTTTAAGATATTTTCTAATTTCTCTCCTTCATAAAGAGGGGGGATTATAAAAGTTAACAGAAGTAACATGTAATGGAAACCATAGTGATTTTACTGGTCTTTAAAAAAACAAGTATTATGATGTGATTAAAACGCGTCACTCTGTTGACAAATTGGTAACAGAGTGACCGAAAAATCAGTAACAGAATGCATGCAAGTGAATTGGCCACAATGGGCAATCATAGTAGTCACAAACCACAGTTACGGTAGAGTGCAGTACATACAGTAGAAGACAGTAGAGTACAGTAAAGAAGAATAGATTAGAGTTGAGTACAACACATGAGAACAGTATGTCATAAAAATGTACAGAACTATATTCAACTCTACTGTACTGTGCTGTACTATACTGTATTGTACTGAACTCTACTTGACTCTACTGTACTGTGCTGTATTATACTGTATTGTACTGAACTCTACTTGACTCTACTGTACTGTGCTGTACTATACTGTATTGTACTGAACTCTACTTGACTACTGTACTGTGCTGTATTATACTGTATTGTACTGAACTCTACTTGACTCTACTGTACTGTGCTGTACTATACTGTATTGTACTGAACTCTACTTGACTCTGCTGTATTATACTGTATTGTACTGAACTCTACTTGACTCTACTGTACTGTGCTGTACTATACTGTATTGTACTGAACTCTACTTGACTCTGCTGTATTATACTGTATTGTACTGAACTCTACTTGACTCTACTGTATTATACTGTATTGTACTGAACTCTACTGTACTGTGCTGTACTATACTGTATTGTACTGAACTCTACTTGACTCTACTGTACTGTGCTGTATTATACTGTATTGTACTGAACTCTACTTGACTCTACTGTACTGTGCTGTACTATACTGTATTGTACTGAACTCTACTTGACTACTGTACTGTGCTGTATTATACTGTATTGTACTGAACTCTACTTGACTCTACTGTACTGTGCTGTACTATACTGTATTGTACTGAACTCTACTTGACTCTGCTGTATTATACTGTATTGTACTGAACTCTACTTGACTCTACTGTACTGTGCTGTACTATACTGTATTGTACTGAACTCTACTTGACTCTGCTGTATTATACTGTATTGTACTGAACTCTACTTGACTCTACTGTATTATACTGTATTGTACTGAACTCTACTGTACTGTGCTGTACTATACTGTATTGTACTGAACTCTACTTGACTCTGCTGTATTATACTGTATTGTACTGAACTCTACTTGACTCTACTGTACTGTGCTGTACTATACTGTATTGTACTGAACTCTACTGTACTGTGCTGTACTATACTGTATTGTACTGAACTCTACTTGACTCTGCTGTATTATACTGTATTGTACTGAACTCTACTTGACTCTACTGTACTGTGCTGTACTATACTGTATTGTACTGAACTCTACTTGACTCTGCTGTATTATACTGTATTGTACTGAACTCTACTTGACTCTACTGTACTGTGCTGTACTATACTGTATTGTACTGAACTCTACTTGACTCTACTGTACTGTGCTGTACTATACTGTATTGTACTGAACTCTACTTGACTCTACTGTACTGTGCTGTACTATACTGTATTGTACTGAACTCTACTTGACTCTACTGTACTGTGCTGTACTATACTGTATTGTACTGAACTCTACTTGACTCTACTGTACTGTGCTGTACTATACTGTATTGTACTGAACTCTACTTGACTCTACTGTGCTGTACTATACTGTATTGTACTGAACTCTACTTGACTCTACTGTACTGTCCTGTGAGGTCCAAACCCAGACGTCTATGATTGGTACAGATTTAGTCCAGTTTTGGTCTTGTTTGGGGACGGAGCTTATTAGAATAACAGCCAGTTTGTAGAATAATACCCAAACACGTGTACCTATTCAGGATACATCACCATGAAGAGAATGACATTCATAACTAGGAATTTCTGTATAGTACAACAGATCAAGGACCCACAATGTAATTCTGTTACCATTATTCTGTTACCCGGGGTTGATTCACTTCACTTACTGTAGCTCAATAACCAAAATGGATTTTCTTTCAAACTCAAGGTATATATCACAGCTGACAGCCCATTCCCACTGGGCACACCACGTCATTTCAACGTGGAAATGTTGATCATATTTGGTTGAGACGTTGATCAATCAGATTTCAACCTTTCAGTCACCCACTCAAAAAGACAACCAGGAGTTTGAGTTATCACTATGCTTTCAACCATCTAAAACCAAAACCCAATGGAAAAACACTGACTTATTTTGGATTTAATGACATCACTGCGCTTTCAACCATTTTAAAAGCACAACAAAGTTCAAATGGGAATACAATGTCAGATGTGTATTTATACAACAATTTAATGTGATATCACTGTGTTTCATCTAATATCCCAACCAAATGACCTGAATTGCAGTTGAGATTACATTAAAAGTACTTAATGCAAGTGATTGCCACTTCGGCGATACAGGCCACTATAACAAAGACAACTACCCACAACTAAGGGGGCAAAACAGGCTGCCTAAGTATGATTCCCAATCAGAGACAACGATAGACAGCTGTCGCTGATTGAGAACCATACCCGGCCAAAACATAGAAAACGTAGAAATAAAGAAACTAGAATGCCCACCCTAGTCACACCCTAGTCGCCGAATCTTGAACAGCATTGATCACTGTCACACCCTGGCCGTAGAGAGGCTTTTATTCTCTATTTTGGTTTAGGCCAGGGTGTGACAGTGACCAATGCTGTTCAATATTCAGCGCAGATTATTACAACAATTGTGAAGATCTTCACAGACCTGTGACCTTTGCACAAATTCTATGATTGCATAAGACACAGTAGGCTAACCCCCAAAATGTGGCCATGAATGTGTTCCTAATTTTAAGGTTGAATGTTACATTAGGTTATTTGCTGTGTTACAAAAATATTATTGTATTGTATTTGGTTGATACCGCAAGCAAATATCAACAGTTAAAGGATATCTAATGCTTGGATAGTTTCACCTGAGCCGCTGGCTTAATACTATTGTTTAACTTTGATATTTGTTTTAGTTGGAGACATGAATCCAACATAACGTTTGTTTAAAAAGTTAATAGGCTATTTACTGTGTTTCAAACGTGTTATTGAATTGTTTGGTTGTCAAAAAATGTCAGTTTGTCTACAAATTCATATTTTATGTGTTGGATTCATTTCTCCATCTCAACCGAGAATCAAAGCTAAAGAGTAGGACTAAATCCAATGAAACCTTATTTAAAAGTGGATTTAAAGTTGGATTTGATTCAGTCCTATGCTTTAACTTAGATTTTTGGTTGAGATGGAGACGTGGATCCAACATATTATTTATTCATTTGGAGACAAGCTGGAATTAAAGCCAGACTAAGTCAGTGGCACAGATGGAACTATCCAAGCAGAAGATACATCTCCTTCAAATGCTGATATTTGGATATTTAATATCCAGTTACATTTACATTACATTTACATTTAAGTCATTTAGCAGACGCTCTTATCCAGAGCGACTTACAAATTGGTGCATTCACCTTATGACATCCAGTGGAACAGTCACTTTACAATAGTACATCTAAATCTTAAGGGGGGGGGGGGGTGAGAGGGAATACTTATCCTATCCTAGGCATTCCTTAAAGAGGTGGGGTTTCAGGTGTCTCCGGAAGGTGGTGATTGACTCCGCTGTCCTGGCGTCGTGAGGGAGTTTGTTCCACCATTGGGGGGGCCAGAGCAGCGAACAGTTTTGACTGGGCTGAGCGGGAGCTGTACTTCCTCAGTGGTAGGGAGGCGAGCAGGCCAGAGGTGGATGAACGCAGTGCCCTTGTTTGGGTGTAGGGCCTGATCAGAGCCTGGAGGTACTGAGGTGATCTTTGTGGGCTATACTCGGCCTTGTCTCAGGATGGTAAGTTGGTGGTTGAAGATTTCCCTCTAGTGGTGTGGGGGCTGTGCTTTGGCAAAGTGGGTGGGGTTATATCCTTCCTGTTTGGCCCTGTCCGGGGGTGTCCTCGGATGGGGCCACAGTGTCTCCTGACCCCTCCTGTCTCAGCCTCCAGTATTTATGCTGCAGTAGTTTATGTGTCGGGGGGCTAGGGTCAGTTTGTTTATCTGGAGTACTTCTCCTGTCCTATTCGGTGTCCTGTGTAAATCTAAGTGTGCGTTCTCTAATTCTCTCCTTCTCTCTTTCTTTCTCTCTCTCGGAGGACCTGAGCCCTAGAACCATGCCCCAGGACTACCTGACATGATGACTCCTTGCTGTCCCCAGTCCACCTGGCCATGCTGCTGCTCCAGTTTCAACTGGCCTGGGCCCTAGGACCATGTCCCAGGACTACCTGACATGAGGACTCCTTGCTGTCCCCAGTCCACCTGGCCATGCTCCTGCTCCAGTTTCAACTGTTCTGCCTTACTATTATTCAACCATGCTGGTCATTTATGAACATTTGAACATCTTGGCCACGTTCTGTTATAATCTCCACCCGGCACAGCCAGAAGAGGACTGGCCACCCCACATATGCTCTCTCTAATTCTCTCTTTCTTTCTCTCTCTCGGAGGACCTGAGCCCTAGGACCGTGCCCCAGGACTACCTGACATGATGGCTCCTTGCTGTCCCCAGTCCACCTGACTGTGCTGCTGCTCCAGTTTCAACTGTTCTGCCTTATTATTATTTGACCATGCTGGTCATTTATGAACATTTGAACATCTTGGTCATGTTCTGTTATAATCTCTACCCGGCACAGCCAGAAGAGGACTGGCCACCCCACATAGCCCGGTTCCTCTCTAGGTTTCTTCCTAGGTTTTGGCCTTTCTAGGGAGTTTTTCCTAGCCACCGTGCTTTTACACCTGCATTGTTTGCTGTTTGGGGTTTTAGGCTGGGTTTCTGTACAGCACTTTGAGATATCAGCTGATGTACGAAGGGCTATATAAATAAATTTGATTTGATTTGATTTTGAGGTGCCGTTCCCCTCACAGCTCCGTAGGCAAGCACCATGGTCTTGTAGCGGATGCGAGCTTCAACTGGAAGCCAGTGGAGAGAACGGAGGAGCGGGGTGACGTGAGAGAACTTGGGAAGGTTGAACACCAGACGGGCTGCGGCGTTCTGGATGAGTTGAAGGGGTTTAATGGCACAGGCAGGGAGCCCAGCCAACAGCGAGTTGCAGTAGTCCAGACGGGAGATGACAAGTGCCTGGATTAGGACCTGCGCCGCTTCCTGTGTGAGGCAGGGTCGTACTCTGCGGATGTTGTAGAGCATGAACCTACAGGAACGGGCCACCGCCTTGATGTTGGTTGAGAACGACAGGGTGTTGTCCAGGATCACACCAAGGTTCTTAGCGCTCTGGGAGGAGGACACAATGGAGTTGTCAACCGTGATGGCGAGATCATGGAACGGGCAGTCCTTCCCCGGGAGGAAGAGCAGCTCCGTCTTGCCGAGGTTCAGCTTGAGGTGGTGATCCGTCATCCACACTGATATGTCTGCCAGACATGCAGAGATGCGATTCGCCACCTGTTCATCAGAAGGGGAAAGGAGAAGATTAATTGTGTGTCGTCTGCATAGCAATGATAGGAGAGACCATGTGAGGTTATGACAGAGCCAAGTGACTTGGTGTATAGCGAGAATAGGAGAGGGCCTAGAACAGAGCCCTGGGGGACACCAGTGGTGAGAGCGCGTGGTGAGGAGACAGATTCTCGCCACGCCACCTGGTAGGAGCGACCTGTCAGGTAGGACGCAATCCAAGCGTGGGCCGCGCCGGAGATGCCCAACTCGGAGAGGGTGGAGAGGAGGATCTGATGGTTCACAGTATCGAAGGCAGCCGATAGATCTAGAAGGATGAGAGCAGAGGAGAGAGAGTTAGCTTTAGCAGTGCGGAGCGCCTCCGTGATACAGAGGAGAGCAGTCTCAGTTGAATGACTAGTCTTGAAACCTGACTGATTTGGATCAAGAAGGTCATTCAGAGAGAGATAGCGGGAGAGCTGGCC
Organism: Oncorhynchus gorbuscha; assembly: GCF_021184085.1. NCBI lineage: Eukaryota > Metazoa > Chordata > Actinopteri > Salmoniformes > Salmonidae > Oncorhynchus > Oncorhynchus gorbuscha. The sequence goes on along the minus strand of NC_060182.1, from coordinate 37,060,665 downwards.
AAGGACGGCACGTTCAAGAGTTTTGGAGAGAAAAGAAAGAAGGGATACTGGTCTGTAATTGTTGACATCGGAGGGATCGAGTGTAGGTTTTTTCAGAAGGGGTGCAACTCTCGCTCTCTTGAAGACGGAAGGGACGTAGCCAGCGGTCAGGGATGAGTTGATGAGCGAGGTGAGGTAAGGGAGAAGGTCTCCGGAAATGGTCTGGAGAAGAGGGGAGGGTTTGTCTACAAAAGAATAATTGATATGTTGGATTCACATCTCCATCTCAACCAAAAATCTAAGTTAAAGAATATGACTAAATCAAATATAATAAAACTTTAAATGCACGTTTAATCAAACTTTTTAGATAGCGTTTGATTTGATATCGTCCTACGCTTCAGTTTTGACTTGATGGAGATCTGACATATTCATGATTAACTTGAAGATTAAATTGTAAATCAACCAAAGCTTGAAACCCTAGGCATACAGTTCATTCGGAAAGTATTCAGACCCCTTAACTTTTCCCACATTTTGTTACATTACAGCCTTATTCTAAAATGGATTAAACATATGTTTTTCCCTCGTAAATCTACACACAATACCCCATAATGACAAAACGAAAACAGTAAAAAAAAAAAAAAAAATCCCTTTGCTATGATACTCGAAATTGAGCTCAGGTGCATCCTGTTTCCACTGATCATCCATGAGATGTTTCTACAACTTGGAGTCCACCTATGGTAAATTCAATTGATTAGACATGATTTGGAAAGGCACACACCTGTGTATATTTTGGCTCCACAGTTGACATGTCAGCAAAAACCAAGCCATGAGGTCGAAGGAATTGTCCGTAGAGCTCCGAGACAGGATTGTGTTGAGGCACAGATCTGGGGAAGGGTACCAAAAATGTCTGCAGCATTGAAGGTCCCTAAGAAGACAGTGGCCTTCATTCTTAAATGGAAGACGTTTGGAACCACCAAGACTCTTCATATAGCTGTCCCCCAGGCCAAACTGATCAATTGGGGGAGAAGGGCCTTTGTCAAGAACCCGATGGTCATTCTGACAGAGCTCCAGAGTTCCTCTGTGGAGATGACAGAACCTTCCAGAAGGACAACCATCTCTGCAGCACTCCACCAATCAGGCCTGTATGGTAGAGTAGCCAGACGGAACCCACTACTCAGTAAAAGGCACATGACAGCCCGCTTGGAGTATGCCAAAAGGCATCTAAAGGTCTGATGAAAGCAAGATTGAACTACTTGGCCTGAATGCCAAGCGTCACGTCTGGAGGAAACCTGGCACATCCTTACGGTGAAGTGTGGTGGTGGCAGCATCACACTGTGGGGATGTTTTTCAGCAGAAGGGACTGGGAGACTAGTCAGGATTGAAGGTAAAGATGAACAGGCAAAGTACAGAGAGATCCTTGATGAAAACCTGCTCCAGAGTGCTCAGGACCTCAGACTGGGGTGAAGGTTCACCTTCCAACAGGACAATGACCTTAAGCACAGAGCCAAGACAATGCAGGAGTGGCTTTCGGACAAGTCTCTGAACGACCTTCAGTGGCCCAGCCAGAGCCCGGATTTGAACCCGATCGAACATCTCTGGAGAGACCTCAAAATAGCTGTGCAGCAAAAGCTCCCCATCCAACCTGACGGAGCCTGAGAGGATCTGCAGAGACGAATGGGAGAAACTCCCCAAATACAGGTATGCCAAGCTTGTAGTGTCATACCCAAGAAGACTCAAGGCTGTAATCACTGCAAAAGGTGGTTCAACAAAGTACTGAGTGAAGGGTTTGAATACTTATGTAAATGTGATATTTCAGTTTTTTATTAATTTGCTAAAACATTTACCTGTTTTTGCTTTGTCATTATGGGGTATTGTGTGTAGATTGATGAGGGGGAAAAACGATTTAAAGTATTTCAGAATAAGGTTTTAATGTAACAAAATGTGGAAAAGGTCAAGGGGTCTGAATACTTTCAGAATGCACTTTGTGTATTGTCTATTTTTAGTTTAACCCTGGATTGAATTTAATAAACAATAGCTCTTGATGACTTATAAAGTATGGTTACATTTGATTTGCTCCTTTAAACCTACACTTTGGAATGACTTTGATTACAACAGGGAATATATATTTTTTATTAAGAGGTCGCTCAACAAATCAGTGACATTTGTCAGTGACAAATAGAAAAGCTGGGCTTGGTTAAAACCCTGGATGGACAACAAATGAAAAGCTGTAGATCAACTCTCCAGTAGGAGATGATAGGGAAGATCTGACGTTGTTTCTAAGGTTTTAATATATTTTATACAAAGTTCATCTAAGTTGAAAACAATTTACATTGAGCCAACGTTGATTCCAGTAGCGGCGTGTGGGAAAAATCACTGGGGAAGCCAAGACCGAAAGAAAAGCCATATTACAACCTGTGTGTTGTGATAATTGCGTTGTTTGCTCTATAACCCGTTAGTTCATATGCCTTGTGACCGTGATATAGAGATATTTAGGCCTAAAGGCCGAGACAATAAGAAGACACAGTGGCAGAATAAATTCAACCTCACCTTTGTCTCATCACAAAACCGGAGAGCAACTTCTGGTCCTGTGGAGTCCACAAAGCATATTGCATGTAACAAACAGTTACATAACCTACGGCATGGTCAATCAAGTTAAAGTTTCTGACATTGTCAGACTACTAAACAACTATTGATTTAGAACCATGGAGAGTTACTGCGAGTTTCAAAGAAAACAGGCACTGCCTCCACTATCAAATCACCTATGTTTAGTCTAATACAGTGACAACTAAAAGAAACCAAAAACAATTAGTACAATCAACGTAAGCTAAATATGATGTGGTTGTCCATTGTTCTTTCTGTGTGTGTGTGTGTGTATTCGTGCAGGTAGAGAAACATGTTGACTCACCCTACTTGTAGAGAGACGCCAATGCCATCCTCCTCTATGACTCTGTCATACAGTACACACTTTTATTTTTTGTTGTCCAAGTCTACCTGGCTAAAATTCTTGCTCACTAGCCTAACTTCCTTTCATGGGCAGCATCAGCTTGTTTACATCAGCCTTCTACATCTAGCTACATATTGAGCTTCCATCCTCTCAGTCCAGGGGCACAATGTATTTTATGGTTGGATCATAATAACCGTTATAATAATTGGCCCGTTTGTAGAATTAAGTACAACCACAAGTCCAAATCCCTATCTCCATCCATGGCTAATTTATGAAAATAACAAGTTTAGCTAGCTCGCTAACCACCGGAGGACAACAACACAACGAGGTGCAACAATTCAAGTATTTCTCTGGGATAGGAGTGAAGCTAAATCCAAACTGGCTCCCATTGAAACTTTTGCGCCAGGACCATTTATAGTTGAGCTCAATCAGTTTAGCTCAATGCTGATTGGCTATTATTTTATACTTTTTTTTAATCAAGGGAGGCCAAATGCTCGCTGGCTTCCCGTGCATTCAATGCTACGGGCAGCAACAATGTCATATTCTTTATGACCACACAGCATCAGATAGATGGCCTACACATACAGAGACAGAGGGGCTCTGTTTTGCTCGCTTGGATGCTTTCTGCGGTGAGATACAGTACATTCAACCTCTTGTGAATTGAAGGAAAATTAGGAAAACACTAAATTAATTATTTTGTATGTTTTTTTCTTGGTACATTTTTTGGGGAAGCCTGACTTCCCTTGGCTTCCATGAATACAAGCCACTTGTTGATTCAACCAATTTGCACCCAGTGGGTTATTTTCTGCAGACATCTTTGAATCTTAATTTGGAAAATGTGGTCACATAGTAAAATCTCCCTCAGCTTTTTGTCATTCTGTTACCAAACTTTGCATCTGCACTGTTCCTTAAGTAAATGTGTTTTAGTCAAATGTACAATGATGTTAAAAGTAGACCTCTGCATAGGGGTGTACGGTTCGTTAAACTTTTACAACCTATGGTCTTTGCTTGGCATACATTTTAAAGTGAAATTAAGACTCAGCATCACTCTGTTATTGTGGAACTGCCCTCATACAGTGCCTTGCGAAAGTATTCGGCCCCCTTGAATATTGCGACCTTTTGCCACATTTCAGGCTTCAAAAATAAAGATATAAAACTGTTTTTTTGTGTGAAGAATCAACAACAAGTGGGACACAATCATGAACTGGAACGACATTTATTGGATATTTCAAACTTTTTTAACAAATCAAAAACTGAAAAATTGGGCGTGCAAAATTATTCAGCCCCTTTACTTTCAGTGCAGCAAACTCTCTCCAGAAGTTCAGTGAGGATCTCTGAATGATCCAATGTTGACCTAAATGACTAATGATGATAAATACAATCCACCTGTGTGTAATCAAGTCTCCGTATAAATGCACTTGCACTGTGATAGTCTCAGAGGTCCGTTAAAAGCGCAGAGAGCATCATGAAGAACAAGGAACACACCAGGCAGGTCCGAGATACTGTTGTGAAGAAGTTTAAAGCCGGATTTGGATACAAAAAGATTTCCCAAGCATTAAACATCCCAAGGAGCACTGTGCAAGCGATAATATTGAAATGGAAGGAGTATCAGACCACTGCAAATCCACCAAGACCTGGCCGTCCCTCTAAACTTTCAGCTCATACAAGGAGAAGACTGATCAGAGATGCAGCCAAGAGGCCTATGATCACTCTGGAATAACTGCAGAGATCTACAGCTGAGGTGGGAGACTCTGTCCATAGGACAACAATCAGTCGTATATTGCACAAATCTGGCCTTTATGGAAGAGTGGCAAGAAGAATGCCATTTCTTAAAGATATCCATAAAAAGTGTGGTTTAAAGTTTGCCACAAGCCACCTGGGAGACACACCAAACATGTGGAAGAAGGTGCTCTGGTCAGATCAAACCAAAATTGAAATTTTTGGCAACAATGCAAAACGATATGTTTGGCGTAAAAGCAACACAGCTCATCACCCTGAACACACCACCCCCACTGTCAAACATGGTGGTGGCAGCATCATGGTTTGGGCCTGCTTTTCTTCAGCAGGGACAGGGAAGATGGTTAAAATTGATGGGAAGATGGATGGAGCCAAATACAGGACCATTCTCGAAGAAAACCTGATGGAGTCTGCAAAAGACCTGAGATTGGGACGGAGATTTGTCTTCCAACAAGACAATGATCCAAAACATAAAGCAAAATCTAAAATGGATTGGTTCAAAAATAAACATATCCAGGTATTAGAATGGCCAAGTCAAAGTCCAGACCTGTATCCAATCGAGAATCTGTGGAAAGAACTGAAAACTGCTGTTCACAAATGCTCTCCATCCAACCTCACTGAGCTCGAGCTGTTTTGCAAGGAGGAATGGGAAAAAAATTCAGTCTCTCCATGTGCAACACTGATAGAGACATACCCCAAGTGACTTACAGCTGTAATCGCAGCAAAAGGTGGCGCTACAAAGTATTAACTTAAGGGGGCTGAATAATTTTGCACGCCCAATTTTTCAGTTTTTGATTTGTTAAAAAAGTTTGAAATATCCAATAAATGTCGTTCCACTTCATGATTGTGTCCCACTTGTTGTTGATTCTTCACAAAAAATACAGTTTTATATCTTTATGTTTGAAGCCTGAAATGTGGCAAAAGGTCGCAAAGTTAAAGGGGGCCGAATACTTTCGCAAGGCACTGTATTATTACACAGCTACTTCCTCTCAGTTTGAGTCATTCTCTCACTTCATCTACGCATGACAAATGTAGTCCCACTCTCTGGCACCCTTGGTGACAGATAGAAATAATACTCACAATGATTAATTGCTGCAAAGCCGGAAACGCTGCCCTGTGATGGGCCCTCCCAATATAGAGTAAATCAGTCAAGCATGACAGCACAGACCACAATAAAGTCAGATGGAGGGAGATGTCATGGTCACATGTAACATTCCAACATTTACAATATTAGATTTATAGGCTGTGTTGTATGTATTTTAACAAGGAAAGGGAAGGAAAAAAGGATTGCAGTTTCAGTTGAGATCTACATAAACTACATAACATTTTCATAATAACCCAGAATCCCGCTGATTTAACTATGCATAATTCAAGTCTAAGCATCTGCTGGGTTTCAACCTTTATAATGTTTATATTGCTTGTGTTTTCAGCTAAATGTGTTGGGAACCAAAGTAGTAGGATTGGTATGGTCATTTTGAAGTCCATTGACATTCCCACGGTGGTGATAATAGTTTTTTGTCAATGTCACTAACACTCACCAAAACAAGGAAGTAAAATTAATTAGAACACCGTTCCAACCTTTGACCTCCATATCATAATGTAACAGCTAATCAAATACATAATCAATCCACCCTGAGAATACAATGACATCCGGATGCACCCTCTCTGTCTCAGCGTACTCAGGGTTAAGACAAACATAAATACATAGAAATCCCAATCTCCTTCTCAGACCTGGCCAGATAAATGAGAGAGGTTGGCGAGCTATTTGGAATGAAAACAGTGGAGGAAGAGGGGGGTTTCTGAAGCACGGGGCTAAGTCTCCAGCACTGATCAGAGCTGGATGATGCAGACAGATGAGGAGGAGGGAGGAGGAGAGGAAGGAGGAGCAATTGGTGGAACAGACTGGCTGAGGCTCGCAGCTCTCAGTCTTTCCTCTGTGCTTGGCAGAGAGGCTTCTATTTATTTCTCTCCCTCCCTCTTTCTCTCTGCTCTCTCTCTCTCTCTCTCTCTCTATTTTGCTGACAAAAACACACACAGGCAGGAGGGCTCGCTCCCTCAAACTCACTCAGCCTGCACCATGCTGCCCTGGAGAAGAAGTAAGTTTGTTCTCGTGGAGGATGAGGCCAAGACAAAGCCTAAGAGCCTTGGAGTGGGGCTGACCTACCAGTCCATCATCTCCTCCCTGGTGCGCTCCTGTCCCGACCTTCTCCCTGACTCCACTCCCTTTGACTGGCTGGGCTCCGTTTTCCAGAGCAAGAGGCAGACGGTAGAGCTCAATAAAGAGGAGCACACCTACAACGTTCGTTATCTGGGAAGCATCGTCACCATCACAGCTAAAGGAGGAGGCTGCACACAGGACCCTGTGGCTAAGATCTGGCAAAGGAGTAACTACGGAGAGCAGAGCGTCAAGATGATGTTAACAGTGGGTCTTCAGGGCATCCGGATGGGCACAGACAAGACAGGCAAGAAGAAGCCCACCCACCTATACTCTCTGAACCGGATCACCTGCTGCACAGCTGACCCCTGCCGGCCCAAGATCCTAGCCTGGATCTACAGACATCAGGTCAAGAACAAGGCAGTGGTTCTCCGGTGCCATGCCGTTCTGGTCAGCAAGTCAGAGAAGGCCAGGGCCATCGCACATAGTCTCTACCAGACGTCCACCTCAGCCTTCAGTGAGTTCAAGCGGCTGAAGAGGCAGAGTGATTTCAGGCACTGCCAACAGCAGCTGCTGGGGGAGGACATGGTGCCGCTGATGCCTCTGAGGAAGCTGCTCAACGGGCAGTGCCACTACCGGCCACCTGCCGACAGCCCTGGAGGCCCCAGCACCACCCGTCTCTGCTCCATCACAGAGGAGGAAGAAGAGGAGGAAGAGGTGGAGGATGAGAAGGTGGAGGAAGAAGGGTATGAGGGAGATGAAGAAGCTCTAAAGGACACTGACCTAACTCAGTCATATGGGTCATGTGAGATGAGCCTAGGGGACATAGTTAATGGACTGGACGAGTGCTATATCAACATCAACATAAGCATCAGCGACAGCAACAACAACACATTGACATTTGTCAGTTCTCTAGTGTGAGAGGAGAGTACGTGGATATGGTGTCATATTACCACAGAGCCACATTCATCCTCTTCTCCTTTCACTGGTCACCTACTTTCCCTGGCTCTTTCCTGTTGTCCACAATTTGCAGTGTCTGTCAGGGAAGTTCTCCTCCAGTGCTCTTCTGGGTCAAGGAAGGAAGAAAATCTCTGTTTGGGAAAGGAATATATTTTTTCAGACGGCTCAGACAGACTCTGGTTTGTCCATTTCAATTTACTGTAACAATTTGGTGAGACTGAGTGTTTTGCAATGAGGGTTGTGTGAGAGACGGATAATAGCACAATTAAAAAGGGAACCATTTCCGAGACTTTTGAGAGAACTAACACTGAGCTCGTCATAGTACTGCCAGGTCTCACATATCACCCAAACCCAAATTGTGTTTACGTCTCTGTGTAACTTGATATTTTGTAAATACAGTGTTTTAAGGTACGCACATTTTGATGGACTTGTACTTTTTCAGAGAGGTTGTTTATATGAAAAATATGTATACTTTCTACTAAGACCGTCTGTATAATGTGATTTTCCACAGTTGACCTTTCTGAGTGCGTTCAACCCCGAGCAGAAGTTTAATACAGTTTTACAACAGCATAACTCCGGCAGATTAATGAATTAGGCTATAATTTGGGAATCAAGCCATTGAGTTGACATGTTTATTGCTGCCATTTGTTAAAGCCCTACGTATTATTTATATCCACAGTGACATTTAATGCTGAGTCTTTTGTCTTTCTCAATGAGACGCCTTTGATCTCACGGCTGTTGTTATGTGATATCTCCACACTGTGATACATTTGTGACCAAGGAGACAAATGAGAGTATGCACAAATCTGTGTCGTTTTTGAACATTTGTTGTTTTACCTATAAACAGAACAGAGATACATGCCTCCTGAGTGTGTATTATATTTCTATCAGCGGGTTTAAGGATGTGTTTGCATGATTGTCGGACCTTTTTCCTCTCAAAATGGCAGACACACTGAAAAAAGAGATATACATCTGTTTCTAGCAGGTGAAGGAACCAGACCACAAAATATTTAGTCTATTCTTTGATCTAATTTCCTAAAGATTGAGTCTTTACTATTTAACAAAAACATTGTGATTATGATATTTGTTACATCTACATGAAATTAAGCTTTTGTGTAATAAGTAATAAAAAATACCCTCAGAATTTCATTTTTGTATATGAGTAACAAATTTAGACAGCTACTGACAATCAAAGCTGAGCATAGAGCATTTGTCTGATTATGGTAAATCTGAGAGCTTGATTTGATTCTCATCTCCACAATATTGTATGTTATGAAGTTTGTCTAAACAAAATATGGAACAACAAAGAAATCAACCAAACACAAAGCATCTCAGGGCCACAATTACCAAAGAGGTGTCTTGTTTAGTATCCACCACCACAAGAGATAAACAGTCACGCCACATTAAACCACATCTAAATTGGACCTTGCCACTTGGTTAGATGTAGATCGGACGGACCAATCTCTGCTGGGCTGGTATTGGCCACTCAGCCCTTTCCTCGGAGTGAACCAATTAATCAGAGCATTGAATAGTTCAGGAAAATAACCAATTCCCTGCCTAGGCAAGAGTGGGCTGTCTGTCAGACTGATACAGAACCAACTGAACTGAGACGGATACCAGGAAGCTGTCATATTTTTTTACTGTCAATATGCTAATCAAGATATCAGACCAAATTCATTTGTGATGTGATATTCTAATGAAATGTTCATAAAATGGATATTGTAGTTCTCTTAAACGGATATATACTTTTTAAGCATGATTATCATAATTATACATTTCTCCAGTTCCTGCAGCTTTTGGTAAATAATAATACAATATAACATGCACACTTCAAAACACATCACAAACGTGTATATTTACAATGTTTAGTTATGTAACAAACCAAACAGACCTGTTGTGGCTTCGCCGTACAGGAGGATTCCTGTCGTTTTTCGTTTGCCGATCTTGCGGAACACAGAGCCAGTTCAACTTACTCAGGTTTAAATGATTTAGATGGATTGGTCTTTGGTGAGATTTTCTGGAACTGTTGTTGTCAATATATTCACTAATAAACTACCTCTGAGAAGGTAGAGGATCACCAGTCTGTAGGGAAACAATCAGGAAATTGTTCCACAAATCTACCCTAGTCCACCTTAGTGGAATACAAAAGACAATACATACAGTTAATTTTTGTTTTTTGTGTGAAAATCCACTACATGATCAAAAGTATGTGGACACCTGGTTGTCAAACATGTCATTCCAAAATCATGGCCATTAATATGAAGTTGGTCCCCCCTTTGCTGCCACAGCAACAGCAGCTCTTCTGGGAAGGTCTTCCACTAGATGTTGGAACATTGCTGCTGGGACTTGCTTTCATTCAGCCACAAGCGCATATTATTTTCTATATTCTTTTTAAAACTGAGGTTGGTCGATTAGGCCTGGCTCGCAGTCGGCATTCCGATTCATCCCAAAGGTGTTTGATGGAGTTGAGGTCAGGGCTCTTTGCAGGCCAGTCAAGTTCTTCCACACTGATCTCTACAAACCATTTGTGTATGGACCTCGCTTTGTGCACGAGGGCATTGTCATGCTGAAACAGGAAAGGACCTTCCACAAACTGTTGCCACAAATTTGGAATCGTCTAGAATGTCATTGTATGTTGAAGCGTTAAGATTTCCCTTCACTGGAACCAAGGGACCTAGTCCGAACCATGAAAAACAGCCCCAGACTGTTGGCACTATGTATTGGGGCGTCAAACCCAGATTTGACCGGCAACCTGCCAGATGGTGTAGCTTGATTCATCACTCCAGAGAACGAGTTCCCACTGCTCCAATGGCTTCACAATAACAGCACTTACAGTTGCAGGGAAAAAATGATGCAAACTGGCTTGTTGGAAGTCACTGAGCTCTTCAGTAAGGCCATTCTACTGCTAATGTTTATCTATGGAGATTTCATGGCTGTGTGCTCAATTTTATACACCTGCCAGCAACGGGTGTGGCTGTAGTAGCCGAATCCACTCATTTGAAGGGGTGTCCACATACTTTTGTATTTATAGTGTACATTTATTATAGATAGCTTTTTTATTGAGAACTAATGTGAAATGTAATATAAAATATCTGATTTGGTCCTTGGGGTGAAATAAATATTTCCATACACATCCATACACACATGCGCCCCCTCCCCCAACAGAATCACCACAAACACACACTCACACACATGCGGACACACGCACCCACACAGCCATATGAACTAAAGGTCTCATTACTTTCCAGGTCTCCTCTCTGTCCCCTCTCCCTTCTGAGCGATGGCTCATTGATCCGAAATGTCTTGCCCACAGCACACCTTGTTCCCTCTCCTCTTGCTGCCTGGTGTCCAGGAGAGCTGATTAGCACATTCTCCAAAGGCTCTTTTTCCTGGGACACACGGACGTGGAATTGCTGTGGAACGCAACATCGTATTCCCCATCGCACCAGGTGACGAGGATGTGCCTGTGGTGGTGTCACACTGCCCTGAGCATTATTCACTAGATAACAGATAGAGAGAGATACCGGGGAAGCCAGGTAGAGAACAGCTGCGAGGGCAGAGCAACCTCACCATGTCCCCCACAGACTCCCTGCTACCTCTTTGTTCTTCACTGCTGCATAATATGTTGCGTTCCACAGCAATTCCATGTATGTGTGTTCCACATATTATGTGGGCAACACATAACACACCATGTGTCTTGCCTCGTGTTTGATTAGATTTCTTTCATGTTCATTAAGAACACCAGTCTCCGGTGGCTGATTCGCTGCCAACAAGCCTCTGGAATAGATGGTGAGATAGCGATTGAGCCCCAGTATTCTGGGAAGACATCCATGATGTACCATGAGCCACCTAGCCTGCTCTGCTGCCGTCGGTTCACATTGGCTCTATTTTGCTGGGAACGCACCCGTTTACACAACACGCTGTATGGCTCCTCCACTAAGTGCACCCATGTCAGACATAACACAGTAATGAATGGAGGCCACAAGACAAACAATGTTGCTGGAATTATTACTGTGTGTCGTGTGCAGATGGACAAATTGGATATCACATAACACATTAATGCGTGAATGCCGTAAGACAAACAATGTTGCTGGAATTATTAATGTGCATCTGTATCGTGCCATACATCTGAATCTAGGCCTACTATATGGAAAACCTGGGCATTACACAGGGTGGGATGCTAATCCATCCCAGGAGAGATACACTACTGTATATGTACAAAAGTATGTGGACACCCCTTCAAATGAGTGATTTGGCTATTTCAGTCAAACTCGTTGCTGACAGGTGTATAAAATCAAGCACACCGCCATGCAATCTCCATAGAGAAACGTTGACAGTGGAATGGCCTTACTTAAGAGCTCAGTGACTTTGCACCGTTATAGGATGCCAGCTTTTCAGCAAGTCAGTTCTGGAGTGACCATCTTGCCGTCATATGAATGAATCTGGGTTTGGTGGATGCCAGGTGAACGCTACCTGCCCCAATGCATAGTGACAACTGTAAAGTTTGGTGGAGGAGGAATAATGGTCTGGGGCTGTTTTTCATGATTTGGGCTATGACCCTTAGTTCCAGTGAAGGGAAATCTTAACGCTACAGCATACAGTGATATTCTAAATGATTATGTGCTTCCAACTTTGTGGCAACAGTTTGGGGAAGACCCTTTCCTGTTTCAGCATGACAATGCCCTTGTGCACAAAGCGAAGTCCATACAGAAATCATTTGTTGAGATCGGAGTGGAAGAACTTGACTGGCCTGTACAGAGACCTGACCTTAACTCAATCGAACACCTTTGGGATGAATCGGAATGCCGACTGTGAGCCAGGCCTAATCGCCCAACATCAGTGCCCGACCACACTAATGCTGTTATGGTTGAATGGAAGCAAGTCCCCGCAGCAATGTTCCAACATCTAGTGGAAAGCCTTCCCAGAAAAGTGTAGGCTGTTATAGCAGCAAAGGAGGGACCAACTCCATATTAATGGCCATGATTTTGGAATGACATGTTCAACAAGCAGGTGTCCACATACTTTTGGTCATGTAGTGTATGTAGAAGTCAAATTATGTGACAAACTGGACAAAATGCAACCCCACTGAGCTCCAAACCAACAAAGCTTGCTGACCTTTTCCATTTCTTGCATCTCTTAATAAAAATACTTGCACACCTTGCAAGTTGCAAATGAGCTGCCCGGGCCCGTGTTTTGCTGTTACGCAAAGCTGTCAAAAAACAGAGAAGAAAATAATCTCTACTGTCAAAGTATGATGATTATCATTATACAGCATTATTTCCACCCAAGCAGCCTCCCCACGAGGCTTCGGCTCCTTGACATAGATGACAAATAAAGACTTGTTTGTGATGGATATTGTATGGCCCTTCAGGAAGGGGGAAGGAATACTTCAATATAGTCAGAAACACACACACACACACACAACTCTGTCATGTTCAGCCATTTGTACTCTACAGCGTCTGATTCAGAACCCATAAAACCCGTGGCCTTAAAAATCTGTGAAACAATGTAGTAATTCATGAGAACCAGGGGTAAGTTACTACCATTAAACCTTTATGGTGTTATTCCATCATAACAAATAGAGTCTGATAGGAATGTAATAAATAAACAACCACTGCCCAGACAGTCCTTCTTTAGCCTGTACTGTATGCATGCTAAGTCAATGAAATGGTAGAATATTTGATATTCTACTTTTCTCTTGTAGGATAGTGAGGTTAAGCCTAAATGCACTGTTCCAGTGTCTTAGAAAAGCATGGCGAAGGTGTTGGCCAATTCATAATACTGAAATAGTACATTTCACTGCCTTGACTCTTTTTGCTCAGTCTGTATTAATACTCACTGGGAGCAAAGTCATTTCCTCAGATTTAATAGAGCTGGTTTTATGTAATGCACTTTTTATGTAATGCATTGGAGCTGGTTTTAGGTAAAGACATTAACTGAACTTTCCAACAGACCCACCATTACTAGCCTGTCCACTTAAAACGCTCAACGGCAGAAAAAATATTGAATCTAAGGAAGCTCACATGTACATAGCTGTGTACATTAAAACCTTTGCTACTCAGAGAGGAATCACGTATCTCATCTGTTGATGTGCCCTTGAGCGAGGTACCTAAAGGAGAACTGCACCCCCTGATTTGGCCTATGTGTTTTGCTTGCTCCTCAAGAAAATCTGGCAGCCACGACAGAAGACAAAACGTGAGTTGGTGTAACAGTATAACTTTAGACCGTCCCCTCGCCCATACCCGGGCGCGAACCAGGGACCTTCTGCACACATCAACAACAGTCACCCACGAAGCGTCGTTACCCATCGCTCCACAAAAGCCGCGGGGAAGGGGAACTACTACTTCAAGGTCTCAGAGCAAGTGACGCAACCGATTGAAACGCTATTTAGCGCACAACTAAGCTAGCCGTTTCACATCCGTTACATTGGCTTGGGGTGTGGTTTGATGTGGGTGTTTCTTGGGTGTGTCCTTGCCACCACCAAGACTCACCCATCTGTCATGACCTTGCCCTCGGCTTCTTCTTCGGTATAATGGCATTTGCAACAATTATATGTGCATTCTGCCACCTACTGTACAGGTTTATAATTAGGCTCCCCCAAAAAATCGAAATAACGCAGGGTAAAGAATTTCAAATGTATTATGAGAGAACATGTCAAAAGAAAATCCATACCAGCTATCAATAACAAAAATTGTATTAAATTCAATCAGCCTGCTTTTCCATTCTTATCAGGTCCCTACACAGGCTCCGAGGGATCCTGTAAGGGCAGGACATTTACTGGCAACAGTAGTTCTTGCAGTGCTTCTGTCATTCAATCTTGGAGGCCCAAAAACCTCTCGGCTGCAGATATGATGTCCAGCTTCATGGACGTCTTGGACACTTGTGCAGTACAGTTAATAACTATGGCTATAAATGCTACAAAATCCACCAGCGTCACAATAAGTGTATCCAGATCACTTGAGTGACGTATAACATTTTACAACTGGTTGTGGTCCATCCACCGCCATATGTTCTTCAGAACTGTGGCCTCTTGCCCCTTTCAACGCTCTTCACAGAGGAGATTTTGCTGTACAGCCTCAATCCTTCACCCCTCAACCTCTTTCACCCTAACAGGGCACTCAGGGAATTCAGCAATATGATCCACACCACAGTTGCAACATTTTACATTCACAGACTCTTCAATAACACATTCCTTCCGTTGGCAAACATTTGACACATGGCCAAACCGTTTAGACTTCTTGCATTTGCGTCGGGTTTTGCACGAACGCTCTTACGGGATATCTTATATTTCCCTTGCCCCCAGCAGTTTCCCCCCCACTCAATCACAAACAGGTTGAGTTCAATAACTACAGGCAAATGCATGGGGAGATGGTCAGTAACCTGCAGAGTAATATGAGAGGAATGCAATTTCTGAATTTATGTAGATATTATAAACTAAGCAGTTTGAAAACTTTCAAATGTAGTATCAAGTTCATGTAGAATAAACAACCCTTTACATATTACCATAGAGGCAGTGTTCTAGTAATATAACAATGTGCACCTTTCCCCTTTCATTGTCATTCCCAGCCGATACAGATACTGCGCCTATCGGTATTTTGTCTGGTGGCAATGGGGCTACCTTGGTAAACATGTCAGTGGTCATACCTTCCTGTGTGGTGTCCCATTTCCACAACAGAAGTTCCCTGGTGCAGAATACACAGGGTTTCTCCCTCCCCATATTGACTTATACCATTCAATCATTTAAAAAATACAATACAAGTAGAAGTTGTAGCTAGTAAACTTTTAATTCCGAGTGACAGGTCTCTCTCCATTTAGAGGCATCATTACCAAGCCTGTCTGTCAGTTTGGACTTCATCACATCATCTTGCAAGTCTCCATGTGCTGGCTCCATACATGTTTCTGTGAACACACAGTCACTGTTCTATTACCAATGGCAGTTAGGATAGGCAAGATCTGTAACAAAAACAGGTACCATGTTGAAGGTTGAACAAGTCAGATAAAACCTATCCAATTATGGTCTCTCAATCCACGACCATTGGTGAGCAGACAAGAGGTTAGGCTGGAGGTAAGGTCTTTGCCAGAGCCCCATTGATGGGCATGGCAGCATAGATTTGCTCCTGGCCCCACAAAGATACTGGTCTGTCAAACACACACACAGACCACTGATTTCATTATCAATGGTGGTTATAACTAGCATTGTGGAACCATCCCGACCGCTGCATTCATTCTATTTCACTTCAGATTTCATGATATGTGGTTCCATATATATGAAGATGAATTGGGACAAAACTCAAAACTGTTTTGACCTTTGACCACATGCTGCTTAAGTATGGTCCCCAATTAAAGACAATGATAGCCAGCTACCTCTAATTGGGAATCATACTAAAACACCAACATCGAAAAAACAAACTAGAACCCCACATAGAAAATATAAACTAGACTAAACCCCTAGTCACGCCCTGACCTACTCTACCATAGAAAATTAACGCTTTCTATGGTCAGGACCCAGAAAGAAGAAATACAAGAATATTTGATTTAAAAAATTCTACATTTAAGAACTATTTTTTAAGCTTATTTCCTTCTCACAAGTAGGCATTTGTCTTGCATTTCCCAGTAACAGTAACATTCAGGTGTGATTTTGACCCTATTGGTCAAAATGATCCCTTCAGTCTTTTCTCCACATGTTGAATATAATGTACGTGTGTGCTTTCTGCAGATGTATTCATTGCATTCTATAAAAGTGGTGCTGGTTTTACTGTCTTGTGGAGGGGGGGCAGAGCAAATCGTGTAGGCCCTGGAACAATTCTGATTACATTGGAAGCTGACAGTCTATCTTGACTTTGTTGTGGTGACGGTGACCATTCTATAGTACCATCTTTAGACTTTCATGTCCTCTCCTCTCTGGGTGATGGTTGTCGCATACTCTCTCTCATCTGATGCAGGAGATGGAATGACCTTAAATGAGGAAAAGTAATTTAATTTCAGGGAGAAAAAGTGGAAGTGGAAATGGGTCAAAATGATCCACAACATAACAGGAGGGTTAATTGGAGAAGAATGGATTGACTTTTTCAATGTTAGTTCAATGGTAGCAACATAGAGAAGACAAGCAAGGGGACCCTCAGCATCATGCAGACGTGCCCTAACTGTGACCGTTCCTATATATGGAACAGGGAGGACGCTTAAATCCAAATGTCACCAACCTGATTCATTAACTCCAGAAAGGTAAGACGTGTTTTTAATTCTAGTGCTGCTCTGCACACAAAAGCTGATCAGCTAAGTAGCTAGCTAGCTAACATTTGCTCTGGTCCAACGTTAAACCAAATTGGCAGTTCAAAAACATTCAAAGATCCAAAACAGTGGAATGGAATGAAAAAAATAATGGTTCTGTTAAAAAGGAAAGATTGGAAAATAATTTTGGTTCCAACCCATTTTAAACCTAACCCTAACTCCACTGTGATCCTTATGTCTAAACCTAGCTTTAAAATAAGAAAGCATTTTTTTGTATTCAGGAATTTGTACGATATAGCCTATTTTGACGTGTGGCTATGGTACCTAGTGGAAACCCTAATTCAATGCTTTACAGATGTAGACTGACTGTAGCTCCAGATTGGATTA
Organism: Oncorhynchus gorbuscha; assembly: GCF_021184085.1. Lineage (NCBI taxonomy): Eukaryota > Metazoa > Chordata > Actinopteri > Salmoniformes > Salmonidae > Oncorhynchus > Oncorhynchus gorbuscha. Next base: position 37,043,275 of record NC_060182.1, on the reverse strand, counting down.
GATTCAGGCCAATGACACTGTTACGGCTTGTTGGTCCTAGTTTACTGTATTAGTCAGCCTTAGAAGTGAGTTAGCTACCACCATAGCTGCATCTAACTGCCTGTAGCTGGCCCTGAAGAAAGGATATGCATATTCTCGGTACCATTTCAAAGGAAACACTTTGAAGTTTGTGGAAATGTTTTATTTGATTTATTTTTATTTCACCTTTATTTAACCAGGTAGGCTAGTTGAGAACAAGTTCTCATTTGCAACTGCAACCTGGCCAAGATAAAGCAAAGCAGTTTGACACATACAACAACACAGAGTTACACATGGAATAAACAAACATACAATCAATAATACAGTAGAAAAATCTATATACAGTATGTGCAAATGAGGTAGGATAAGAGAGGGAAGGCAATAAATAGGCTATGGTGGCAAAGTAATTACAATATAGCAATTAAACACTGGAATGGTAGGATGTGCAGAAGATGAATGTGCAAGTTGAGATACTGGAGTGCAAAGGAGCAAGATGAATAAATAAATAAATACAGTATGGGGATGAGGAAGATTGGATGGGCTATTTACAAATGAGCTATGTACAGGTGCAGTGATCTGTGAGCTGTTCTGACAGCTGGTGCTTAAAGCTAGTGAGGGAGGTAAGAGTCTCCAGCTTCAGAGAGTTTTGCAGTTCGTTCCAGTCATTGGCAGCAGAGAACTGGAAGGAGAGGTGGCCAAAGGAAGAATTGGCTTTGGGATTGACCAGTGAGTGCTGCTATGGTGACCAGTGAGGTGAGATAAGGATAGATGTAGATGACCTGGAGCCAGTGGGTTTGGCAACGAGTATGAAGCGAGGGCCTACCAACGAGATCATACAGGTCACAGTGGTGGGTAGTATATGGGGCTTTGGTGACAAAACGGATGGCACTGTGATAGACTGCATCCAATTTGTTGAGCAGAGTGTTGGAGGCTATTTTGTAAATAACATCGCCGAAGTCTAGGATCGGTAGGATGGTCAGTTTTATGAGGGTATGTTTGGCAGCATGAGTGAAGGATGCTTTGTTGCGAAATAGGAAGACGATTCTAGATTTAATTTTGGATTGGAGATGTTTAATGTGAGTCTGGAAGGAGAGCTTACAGTCTAACCAGATACCTAGGTATTTGTAGTTGTCCACATATTCTAAGTCAGAACCGTCCAGAGTGGTGATGCTGGACGGGCAGGCAGGTGCGGCAGTGAATGGTTGAATAGCATGCATTTAGTTTAACTTGCATTTAAGAGCAGTCGAAGGCCACGGAAGGAGAGTTGTATGGCATTGAAGCTCATCTGGAGGTTAGTTAACACAGTGTCATCTGCGTAGAGGTGGATCAAAGAATCACCAGCAGCGAGAGCGACATCATTGATGTATACAGAGAAGAGAGTCGGCCCGAGAATTGAACCCTGTGGCACACCCATAGAGACTGCCAGAGGTCCGGACAACAGGCCCTCCAATTTGACATACTGAACTCAATCGGAGAAGTAGTTGGTGAACAAGAGTCGAAAGCCTTAGCCAGATTGATGAATACGGAAAGGAAAAGGAAAGGAATGTAGGAGAATATAGCACAATAGATCTGGTAAAAGATAATACAAAGAAAAAAACAATCATTCTTTTTTTTTGTACCATCATCTTTGAAATGCAAGAGAAAGGCCATAAAGTATTATTCTAGCCCAGGTGCAATTTAGATGTGTATGTGCAACGTTTTAGACTTATCCAATGAACCATTGCATTTCTGTTCAAAATTTTGCATCAAGACCGCCCAAATTCGCCAAATTTGTTAATCAATTTTCATGTTCGACATTGTGCACTCTCCTCAAACAATAGCATGATATTATTTCACTGTAATAGCTACGTTAATTGGACAGTGCAGTTAGATTAACAAGAATTTAAGCTTTCTGCCAATATCAGATATGTCTATGTCCTGGGAAATGTTATTGTTACCTAAAACCTCATGCTAATCGCATTAGCCTACGTCAGCTCAACCATCCCGTGGATGGATCCCGAAGAAGTTAACCCTAATTTGCTGACCCTGTAAAACAACACATTTCACTGCACACTGCATTAGGAAAGTATTCAGACCCCTTGACTTTTTCCACATTTTGTTAAATTTATTCTGAAAATTATTAAATTGATTTTGTTCCCCTCATCAATCTACACACTATCCTATAATGACAAAGCAAATACAGGTTTTTTAGACATTTTTGCAATGTCTAAAAACCTAAATATCACATTTTCATAACTATTCAGACCCTGTACTCACTTGAGTCTATGATGCTACAAGCTTGGCACACCTGTATTTGGGGAGTTTCTCCAATTCTCCTCCGCAGATCCTCTCAAGCTGTGTCAGGTTGGATGGGAAGCATCGCTGCACAGCTATTTTCAGGTGTGGGACCTTATATAGGCAGGTGTATGCCTTTCCAAATCATGTCCAATCAATTGAATTTACCAACAGGGGACTCCAATGAATTTGTAGAAACATCTCAATGATGATCAGTGGAAACAGGATGCACCTGAGCTCTTTTTCAAATGTCATAGCAAAAGGGTCTGAATACTTTTGTAAATAAGGTTTCCTGTATTTTATGTTATGTAAATTTGCAAAAATATCTAAAAACTTGTTTTTGTTTTGTCATGGAGTATTGTGTTTATATTGATGAGGGAAAAAACGATTTAATCCATTGTAGAAAAAGGCTGTAACGTAACAAAATGTGATAAAAGTCAAGGAGTCTGAATACTTTCCGAATACACTGTATGTGACAATATAAACACATATTTTTGGTAATCAATCCTTATACCTTCAGTCTATAAAGTGTTGCCATTACATCCTGTGTACGTATTACCAACACAGTCATGATATGGGTTCATCCTCTATGGTCCTCTTCCGGTTGGACTCATAAACATACACATTACCTGTCCGTCATTAGCTGTCTTATTACATAGCATCACAGTCATGATATGGGTTCATCCTCTATGGTCCTCTTCCGGTTGGACTCATAGACATACACATTACCTGTCCGTCATTAGCTGTCTTATTACATAGCATCACAGTCATGATATGGGTTCATCCTCTATGGTCCTCTTCCGGTTGGACTCATAGACATACACATTACCTGTCCGTCATTAGCTGTCTTATTACATAGCATCACAGTCATGATATGGGTTCATCCTCTATGGTCCTCTTCCGGTTGGACTCATAGACATACACATTACCTGTCCGTCATTAGCTGTCTTATTACATAGCATCACAGTCATGATATGGGTTCATCCTCTATGGTCCTCTTCCGGTTGGACTCATAAACATACACATTAACTGTCCGTCATTAGCTGTCTTATTACATAGCATCACAGTCATGATATGGGTTCATCCTCTATGGTCCTCTTCCGGTTGGACTCATAGACATACACATTAACTGTCCGTCATTAGCTGTCTTATTACATAGCATCACAGTCATGATATGGGTTCATCCTCTATGGTCCTCTTCCGGTTGGACTCATAGACATACACATTACCTGTCCGTCATTAGCTGTCTTATTACATAGCATCACAGTCATGATATGGGTTCATCCTCTATGGTCCTCTTCCGGTTGGACTCATAGACATACACATTACCTGTCCGTCATTAGCTGTCTTATTACATAGCATCACAGTCATGATATATGGTTTCATCCTTTGAGGACCTCCTCTTATTGCTAGACTCATGTACCTCTGTGGCATAAGCTGGGCTCCACAGTCATAGATGTACTGCAACATCATTGGCTGTGCTCCACAATGATGAACTCCAGCGACAGCACAGATAGGAAGTAAGAAGGTGACACATACCCATTTAACTTGCTTCTGGCAGAGCCTCCACTGACATCGTTAGCCCCATTTAGAGACTAATTATGAAATCAATAACCTGGAGAGAAGAGGGTGGTTGGTTGTTTTGTAAAAGTGTTATTTTATGTGTGCTAATTAATCCAGGTGTTACTAATGTCTCAGGATGTGTGTTGAAACGGTTTGGTATAATTGTGGTATAACTCTGGAAGTATGTGAGTCAGTTGGTCCCTGATATACTTTTTTGGGGGGGAGGGGGAATGGGGGGGATTAACTTTATGCTATAAAATAAATAGACAACATACACCATGCTACCAAATTACATTGTGGCAATGTCCAGCTTTTTTAAGAACACCATAAAGGGGCCATGGGAAGGCTGGATATTTCTTTGCTATCTTCACCTTGGTTAACTCCGTCCATCTCTCCCAGCTCCTATCTCAGATTAAAACCACCAGGAGGTTGTAATGAAGATAATGCACCCTGCCAGAGAATAATGTCTGATGCCATCGATTTAACCAACTGCCCTTTATGAACCCCCATAACCCCAGTTATTCTCGTCTGAATAAGATATGAATGGGCTTCTGATAAGAACATCTTATAGGTAAGATTGTTATCTAAAATCGTACAAAATTAGCGCCACCTCTGAAGCTATTTGATGTTTAGGCTAGTTATACTAATTAAACCTTAATATTAAAGTTTGACAACCCTGTTTGAAGCTTTTAAATGATATCAAACTCAAAAGTTTATATTTTCCAGTGAGGAAGACATGGATGTCTCATGGGTGAGGTATGCAAAATGGGTCACCTTTGAGCACCTCTAACACCTGAATGTTTTGGCATTCAGGTCCATAAAAGTAACTTCCTGAACACTTCTACCATTGGCAAACATGTACAGTATGGAAGGTTTCGTTCAAATCAAAAGGGGTGCCCTCAGAAAGTGATTGAAATCATATTGAACGACCCTATGTTAAAGAAAATGTATATTTCATTTACACCTTTTAGGTCAAATTCAGACTCTTAACTGGTTTCCCTTTATCGTACATATTTAATTGTACAGATGACCTGACCTTGGTTATTGCGTTCCGCTTGGTTTATCTCAGTCGTTGGCAATCCATTTGTGTGATGAAACCTTTCCGGTTCCCTGACAGAGAGAGCTGACATTCATTTTGTGATCAGCAGGAGATCATTATCAAAATGGTCGATCTGCTGGGATGAAACCCTGCAGGTACCGTTAAGAGAGGTATTGCAATGAGGCTTGCTTTAAAAAAGGATAACATGGATTAGAGATGCAAGACGTTATACAGCATTAAGGTTTATCTAAGGCCAGACGCTGCCATCTTAGTTCCGGATTTACAGAGGAAGTTCTAAAAATTGAAAGTTAACTTTGTAGATATCAAGCTACATATATGGGTGGCAGGTAGCCTAGCGGGTTAAGATTGCTGGGCCAGTGACTGAGAGGTTGCTGGTTTGAATCAATGAGCCGACTAGGTAATCTGTCAACATGCCCTTGAGCAAGGCACTTAATCCTAATTGCTCCTTCAAGTCGCTCTGGATAAGGGTGTATGCTAAATGAATAAAATGTAAATATACAAAATCGCATTTCCAAAGACCTCCATGTAGCCTTCATTCTCACCCCTAAACTTTCCCAGCTAACGCATAACGTTCTGAGAACCATATGTTTTGGAGAGCGTGGTTGTCCTATGGTGATTTTGCATACAACCTTCCCACACATTTCTGGGAATTGTGCAGGATAGTGGCTTTAGAACATTCTCAGCCTATTTAAGGAACTTGGAGAATGTTTCCTTAAAGTTCAAAGATGGTTACATTACATTCAAATGTTAATATTAATTGATATGAATATGAATAATATTGATATTATAGGAAGTTTCTCTAACTGGTTTGACATTGGGAATGTTCTCAAATAGTTCAGACAACATTAATAAACAACGTTCTTCTGTGGGAATTTCAGTACTTCAGCATAACGTTTCCTACAGGTTTCCTCATGATTCTATTTAAAGTCATGTTCTCAAATTGTTCTGAGAATGTTAAGAAAACCTTGCATGAAAACCACAAGAGAACTTTAGTAACATTCAAGAACGTTCTAAGAATATGATTTAAAAACATACATTCCATTCTCAGCATCAACAAAACTCTATCCTCTATATTGTTAGGTGTAAAACCGCACCCACTAATTGACCACAGCTGACTTTAATGAGTGTTTGTTTCCTTTGAATGGGGTCTGTTTGAATAGACTAAAATGAACAGCATTGTATGCCTAAAAAAATGACGTGCTAGCTCCATCCTGTTGGCGCAGTGGACTAATTCCATGGATAGAGAACAGAAGACGATAGGTTCAAATTGCACTGATGCCTTGTCACAATAATGAATAAATGTATTTGCATGATTCCTTGTGTCTTATCTGTGCTTGGAGTTCAAAACGTTAACCCAAAATAAGCTAATAGTGTTATTGAAACATTCAGTGAAAGTTTTTTTTTTAAACATCCAAATAACCTATAATTTCCATTATCGCAGCGTTAATAAAACCTCCCAAGAAAACGTTCAGGGAACCGTAGAACAACGTTCTCGTGAACCCCCCTGCAACGTAAAAATGTGCGTTCCCAGAATAGGCTAAACATTTGAATTGTTACCAGTCAGGAAACTCATGGCTTTGTTCCTAGAACTAATGTGAAACCAAAAACGTACATTCCCACAACATTCAAGGAACCCAATTTTCT